>NW_018392456.1:16177-17916 GCF_900095145.1 Mus pahari | reverse complement strand
AGGTTATCTATGTCACGTGTATTAGCAGATCCAGTAGTCAGGTTATCTATGTCACGTGTATTAGCAGATCCAGTAGTCAGATTATCTATGTCACGTGTATTAGCAGATCCAGTAGTCAGGTTATCTATGTCACGTGTATTAGCAGATCCAGTAGTCAGGTTATCTATGTCACGTGTATTAGCAGATCCTGTAGTCAGATTATCTATGTCACATGTATTAGCAGATCCAGTAGTCAGATTATCTTTCACGTGCATTAGCAGATCCAGTAGCCAGACTGACTATGTCACGTGCATTAGCGGATGCAGGGCGCAGGGGAAGAGAACTTGGAAGCTTCAGAGAAGACTGAGGAGGAAGAGGTGGGGGAGGAGGAGGAGGAAGCACCCCACTTGGAATGTGGTCTGGTTCTGCACTCAGCCCATTGGTCTCTGATGATGATGACACTTGCTCCATGCTGGGTCCATCTCTCAAGTTGATGAAGCTAGTCTCTCTGCTCTCTCAGGTTCTGCATTGCCACAATCACCGAAATCTGAGATGGGAGAAAAGTCAGTTCATCTTCAATGGCAGCTATCTTTTTAATTGCAGCTTCACTTACAGGCACATCATCTGTCTCTGTTTTGTTCTGTCATATGACCCAGCACAGGGGAAGGCCAGGGCCAAGTAGTGGGAGTGGGTGGGTAGAGGAGCAGGGGCGGGGGGGGTATAGGGAACTTTCGGGATAGCATTTGAAATGTAAATAAAGAAAATAAAAAAAATAATAATAAAAAATTTGAAAACAAAAAAAAGTAGCTAGTTGTTTCAGATTTCAACATAGTATATGGAAAAAGGAGGAGGAAGGGAAAATTGGTCCTTGTCATCCTTCAAAACTAATTTGGGATCTGACATCACCTGCTCTAAGACAGAACAAAACCGAGATAGATGATGTACCTGTAAGTGAAGCTGGTAACTTTTCAAAGGTCCTAAAAACTTTCTTGCTCTTCCTGCGGGTAAAAGATGGCTCGCTTAGGAGAATGACATCTGTAGCCTGACAGTGGGGGGCTAAGTAATGTGGTCTTTCTTCTATCTTAGTGGGAACTGCACAGCTAGTCGGAAGTCACAGGAAGAAAAATGGACACTTAGAGAAGTGGTTATAGAGTTTATTACTAAGTTGTAAAAAGTTTCCTAGGAAGGCTAAGGGGAAAAGCAGAAAGATCCTAAGTGGGGGAAAATGAAAACATTCTAGTAAGGAAAAATTCTTCTAGGCAGGGGGAAAGGGAAAAATTCTCTTCTCTTTGTCCTTAGTACTTATGCATCTTTCAGAATACATGACCACTTGTTACAAAGTTCATCACAAGTTCACACAAAAAAATCAAATCATAAATTGAAATAGAAGTTTATTTACAACAGAGAATGTTTACATGCATATCCATTAGGAGTAATTATCTGGCTAAACATCCAGCAGCTGTCTCAGCTCCACAGGTTCACTAAAGGTTTAAAACCGTAACTAAGTTATTAGTGAAGTTTTGTATAGATAAACCCAGTCAATATTTTATCTTCTGTCCTAGTACCTATAATAAATTGTTAGTTCCCTTTTTTATGACCTCTGGTTAATTGTTTTACAACCTCAGTCTGGAATGTGCTCTGAGTAGGTTACCATCTAAGAGCAATTAACTGGTGACACTTGGGAGACTGGCAGAGTTCTCATTGCAGATTTGACTATCAGAAAAAGACCTAATAGCAGTCCCACTGTAAAAGAGCTTAAT
>NW_018392456.1:14065-15614 GCF_900095145.1 Mus pahari | reverse complement strand
ACCAGCACCTGGTGTTGCCCAAGGGGCATCCAGTGGACACCGCGGCGGGTACCGAACACAACATCTAAGGTAGTATTCCCACTTGCAGCCGCTGGCGCGTGCATGTACCAACCCTCTCTCTGCACAGCGGCTTGCAACTTTCCCTCCCAGCCAGAACTCTTGACGACTCCACCTCCCCTGCGTTTAAGCCTTTGCCCCAAGCGGTTACAAACGACCTGGGAGCTCACACAAAGGCCTAAGGGGGCAAGGGGGGAGGAGTGCGGCTGTCTGCCATTTATACCATGTGACCCGCTGCTGTCCCGGGGCACAGAAACTTTAAGTGAGCTGAGCCATTTCCACAGCACCTTATAGGCTGGGCTTCCACGTTCCCATCTTACTGGTTTGCAAAAACCGCTCACACAGACACCGGCATACTATTGGTAGGGCCTGTCAGTGGGGCAGGGCCCCCAGTTCACGGAACAGAATCTGGCCAGTTCTGCCTGAGAACTAGGGGCTACTGACTCAGCTGGCATAAGAGACACTGCCCATCTGCACCTTGCTCTTTCTGGAAGCTGCTCTTTCCATACAGACCCCCAGCGGGTCCGCTGAAATCCCTGGCCAGGGTGGAGCACTTCCCACAGTAACTCCGGGACTTACTGGGTAGCCACTAGAGGTCCTCATGATGACTTAGGCTCTCTAGCCTGGCTGATTTCCTTTTTGGTTTCTGAGTTGTTCTCTGGGACGCTGGTAGAACATACCAGGAACTTCCAGAGCATGGGCAACCATGTGTCCTCAGAAAACCTCGAGTCCTTAAGGTTCACGCCTCCATTGAAGGCATCAAAACTGATAAGGTCTGGATCCACTTGTTTTAAGGATCCTAATACATACTGCCAGAACAAACCGGTAAATGGGAAGAGGTTACCTATGCAGAATCTTTCATTCATCTCCATTACAATCCTGCTATGTGCTCTTCCTGCTCTCCAACTCAACTCCTGTTATCCATGGACCCTGCACAACTCCCACTACTGGACCCAGCGTATGAACCACCTCCTTTCCACCATAGGCCTACTTCTGCGCCGTTTAGAACCCAAACTACTACCTCGGCTTCCCTCCAACGAGACTCCCCAGGGCCTGTCACCCCCAGCTCTCCTCCTGACTTTTCATGATATACACATGATACTTACTAACAATTTGCTTCTTGGAACCAAGGGAGTTTGGGAACAAGTGAGAGCGCATGCAGACGAGATTCAACAAACAGAGCACATCCAATCAGAGCGGAGACAGTGCCTGACCTGGATCCTCAATGAAATTATAATTCTGCAGGTGGTACTCTAACCAGGGACAGGTTTGTTACATGTCTTTTGGTGGGTCTGAGAAAAGCAGCTTTAAAGCCGATAAATTTTGAAAAACTTCAAGAGGTTAATGCCTTAACGGTGCTTTATTGCAGTATACCAATCTGGACCCTGAGAACCCAGAGGGTAAATGACTCACTTCTTTTCCCAGAGCTACCCCGACATAAAAGCTAAAAATTGGAGAAGGGACCCCTGACTCCACAGGCAGAAGTCCTGGC
>NW_018392456.1:0-13129 GCF_900095145.1 Mus pahari | reverse complement strand
CTATCCCCTCAAGTACTTCCCTCTTCTCAGTTCTAGACCTTAAGGATGCGTTTTTCTCTATTCCTCTAGATGTCCAGTCACAAAACATATTTGCTTTTACCTGNACNGATCCTGATACCCACTTTTCTACCCAACTGACCCGGACTGTCTTGCCTCAGGGATTCCGGGATAGCTCACACCTGTTTGGACAGGCCTTGGCTTCTGACCTATTATGTCCTTCTCTGTAGCCCCTCTTTAGAAATCAACCAGACTGACACNGTGNCTCTTCTGAATTTCCTTTCTAATCGTGGTTACAGGGTCTCACCCTCTAAAGTCCAACTGTCCACTCCTCGGGTTACCTATTTGGGACTAACACTTCCCCCAACCCATAAGGCTATTACATTAGACAGAAAGAATCTGATTCAGTCTCTAACTGTTCCGTCAACAAAAGAAGAAATTTTGTCCTTTCTAGAAATAGCCAGTTTTTTGTGTTCGTGGGTCCCTTCCTCTTCCCTTCTTTTTCTCCTTCTATAAGAAGCAGCGTCAGGCCCCGCCCATGAATCTCTTTTAAAACCAGTTACCAAGCCCTTTCAAAGGCTCCAACATCTTAGGGCCCGGCCTTACATCTTCCTGACCTGACTTGTCCTTTTCCCTCTATGTAATAGAAAAGGAGGGATTTGCCCTTGGAGCCTTGGGCCACCAAATAGGACCTTCTTTTGCACCTGTGGCATACCTGTCAAAAACTAACCTTTAGATCATCTCTTCTCATAACCTGTCACAGGAGCTTCATCTTGACAGGGTAAAGCTCCTGCCCCTGCTCTTTTCAGACTGCGACCTCTCCCTAAGCGACCTCTCCTCATCTCACTTTTTGAGCTCATGTACAGTCCTAACTCCTGGCTTCTTGCTCAAGTGCTCTCCCCTTCCAGATCATTTGCTTACCCCATTACTCTCTCATCTTTGCTCTCTCCTATAGAACTTTGCTGACCGTCACCTACCTCGACCACACTCTGCTTCCTGCCCATTACCTGTTAATATTGGAGACCAAGTCCTTTTATCTCCTCCAGGTCATCAACCTTCACCTCTCTCTCCAAGGTGGCAGGGTCCTTTTAAGGTAATCCTTGTAACTCCTATAGCTGCTAAGCTCAAGGGACTCTCTCATTGGGTCCACCTGTCTCATTTGAAACCCTTCATTCCTCCACCTAAAGATGATTCCTCTTCATACACACCAACCCTGACAGGACCGTGCTCTGTTAAGCTCCGGAAGACATCAAGACCACCGGTCTTGTCTCATCCTAGAAAATGAGGCTTCACTCCAACAGCCAAACCCGACCTCGCTGGATGAGACNCCGGATTAGTTGTGGCTTTTTCATGTTTTCTCTGCTGTTCATTTCCATCAAGGGTGGTCCTTACTTCTGGAGATTCAAAGTTCGAGAAATGCCTGCCGACAACAAGCAGACTTTCCAAATAGGATCAGGAAACTGCTCCATAGCTGGGTGCCAGGAACTGATCCAGATTGCCATTATCCCTATATCTGTGGTTCCATCCACATATTATGACCTTTATACCTGTTTTCTCTTTGACCAGACAAAAGATTATTGCAGAAAATGGCCAGAGGAGTATGAGGCTGCCCATACTGGTCTTGTGAGATACACATGCTAGGGACACAGATTAATCACTTCTTCTATTGATTCTGCAAGATACTCCTCTACATTCAAGACCCATGGGATCCCAGGTGGGAAATAGGAGTTGCTGGTAAGCTTTACCAAAAAAAAATCAGCCCAGCTCCCAGTAAGTACTATTCACATCCAGAGACAATATGCCTCAATCGCCCCTTGTCTTATTAATCTTGTCTCTACATTCCTTCAGCGGCAAGTCTAACCAAGCTGTTATTCAGCTCCTGTTACAGGATTACCAGTCGCTGCCCACAAAAGAATCACTGTCCATAGGAGAACCTGATTCAGACAATTGCCATACAAACTCCGATGGTGAAGACCAGATATACCCTGAAAAGTGACTACGCCCCTAAACAGCAGGAAGTAGTTTAAGAGACACGATGCCCCTATTCCCTCTTCACCATTGGTTTCCCCTCTCTTTTTCTCCCCTTCTTTTCATAATAACAAGAAGGGAGGAATGTTAGCACCCTGGACCTGTGTTGCCAGGACAACGACCCTCAATCCCACAACTCACCTGGCTTAGTCCCCACCCTCATTGGTGTGACGTCATTCTCCATATAAATTAGGGGATCACCCCCTCCTTGCTCTCTTCTCTCCCCCCTCTTCTCTTCTCTTTCTCCTCTTTCTCTCTCCTCTTCTCTGCTCTTCTCTTCTACTCATTTCACTGCCCCACCCCACCCCATCCCTGCTTAATAAACCTCTCTCATGTGGAATCACCTTGGTGTGGTCTGCTGTTTGGTTTATCCGCCCAAAACATAAAACAGATTATATAATAATCTGAAGCAGGCCATCTCAGGAAGATCTAGTTATTAGCTTGCTAATAACTATATAACATACTATTATATGATTATCTGCTAGTTATTAGCTTGTCCCATTATGGCTCCTGACACATAAGGAAAACAGATGTATTCTGTATCACTTTTCTCCATGTGAGGTTTTGTAATCCATTTCTGCTGAAATACATATACTCCACCATCAAACACCTCCCAATTCTACTTTTTGGGTCATATATGAGCTATCAATGCCCAGCAACCTTGTCCCTCCACATCAGCAACATGCTCTCCCCTTCTACAGTTATTTTATGTTTTCTTAGGGTTACATAAGTACATTGTGTACATATCTGTGGTGTTAACTTTCATCACTCGGCGTAAAGCCACTGGAATCCACCCCAGTTGCAGCATGTGTAAATAGGTTCTACTCATGCACGAAATTGTATCTGTCAATTGTTATTGTAATCCCACAAAACCCCTCTGAACTGGAAAGTCTTGTTATGGTGACCGTGTCTCTGGTTTCTTACAGACTTGGATAATGTCACTGAGACCTGAATCATCTAAGTATATAATCAGGACTTATCCATTGCACAGGCAGAGCCAGTAGGGCACAGGCACTTCTCATTCCTTCTCTGCTTAACCATGGTTCTATAAGGCATCTCAGTAATGGATTTATGGGCCATGACTCCTCTGAAAGAATTTGTTGGAGTGTGATGCTAACTTCCAAGCACATTGGTTTCCATGTTCATGCTTTATGCAAATATTGAAAAGCTTCCCATTTCTACAATACAACTTCAACACCGTATCTCCTTTAACCTTTTCTCAGCAGTGGTATATTGGAGACTGGGTCATCCCCTGGACGACTTATTGTTATACTGTTGGACATTCTCTTCTCTTTCATGACTGGAAAGGAACAGTTTTGGAAAGCACAATCAAGTTGTTCTGGACTCAAGTGCTTGTGAAGAAATCAACACACCTTTTACTTGCTGCCTCTGAGGTTTTGGGAGTGGAAAAGAAGTTCTTGGCAGAGAATTGATACAAGCATTGGCAATTCTCAGGCATGTGAGTTCTGACTGCGCTGTGTACTCCCTTAGTGTTTGACCTAATATTTGCTTACAACATCTTGTACCATATATATATATATATATATATATATATATATATATATATATGCTTATATATGCATCATGTGCATATATATACACACATATATGTCTACATATGTCTATATACATTCATGTGTAGATATACATTCCAAGTGTTTATGTGTGTGTATGTATGTGTATATTCATCATGTTCATGCAATGCTCACTGAGGTCTGAAAAGGGCAATGGATCTCTTCATTTGGGTTAGGGTTGGCTTGGAGCTACCATGTGGGTGCTGAGAATTGAACCCAGGTCCTTTTAAAGATAGCAAGTAATTTCAACCACTGATCCATTGCTCCAGCACTGCAGTCACCAAGTTTCATACTCTGTGTTACGTTATAAAGGGATCAATGATTCAAGGAAAAGAAAAACCCCATTCCTTTGTAAAGTCTACATATCAACAGTCAACTCTCTTTTAAAAGGTGTGTTATATGTATGTTTGTGTCTATTTGTGTAGCATGTGTGCATGGTGAGTGTATATGTGAGTGGGTATGTGTATGTGGAGTATATGAGGTATATGAGTGTATGTGGTGTGTGTATGTGGGATGTATGGTGTGTGTATGGTATCTATGTATGTGAGAGTGTATACGTGTCTGGTGGTTGGGTGTGGGGTGTTGTGTTGTAGGTGGGCATGTGTTTGTGGTATGAGTGTGTGTGTTGTATGTGTTGTATATGTATGTTCTAGTGTGCAAGTATGTGTGTTTGGTGACTTTATGTGTGTGATGTGTGATATGAGTGTGTATATATTTATGTCTGGTGTGTATGTGTGTGATAGGTGTGGTGTGCTTGTATATATGTGGTGTGTGTGTGTACTTAGGTGTCCCTGGAGGAGAGAAGAGGCTATGAAATTCCCTTGGAACTATTGGTACAGGCAGTTAGATAACTTGACATGGGTACTGGGTACCAAACTCAGATCTCTGCAAAAGCAGCAAGTGCTAGGAACTGCTAAGCCAACCTCAAGACTCTGAATTTTCCTTTTAAACAAATTGATGAGTTTTAATTTTAAGTGTACAAAATATGGGATGATGTTATGTCACTATTATCCATGCGTGTCTTTGTCCTGGGTTCATGTTCACCTGATGAACCATCATCCTTTGCTGTCTTCCTCGCTCCTTCCTACTAATCTTCCCTTTCACCTGCATAGTTCATTTCATCCCCATGGGCAGCACACACAGCTAAATCTAGATTTCATATTAGAAGTCATGTAATAGTTTCTGCTCTTCCCCATTGCACTCATGGTTTCTCTTGGTGTCCAACTTTTCTATATGTGTATAATATATGTAAAATATATGATAATATAGTATATAAAGATTCCCATCCCTCCTCTCCTCCCACTCCTCCTCTCCCACAAATCCCCTGTTTCACCCTCCCCAGCCCCATCCATTCATCCTGTGTTTCTCTTTAGAAAAGGGCAGGCCTCCCATGGATATCAGCTAGCCATTACTTATGAAGTTGCAGTAAGATTAGGCACCTCCTCTTCTATTAAAGCTAGCCTAAGGCAGCCCAGCAGGAGGAAAGGATCCCAAATGCAGTCAACAGTCAGACATAGTTTCTGTTCCCACTGTTAGGAGTTCCACAAGATGACCAAAGTGCACAGTTATGCAGATGGCCCATGTTAGACCCACGCGGGCTCCTTGGTTGTCCATTCAGTCCTTGTGAGCCCCTACAAGCCCAGGTTGGTTGATTCTGTGGGTTTTCTTGCAGGGTCCTTAACCTCTCTGGCTTCTGCAATCCTTCCTGCCCCCCTTCCACCAGGTCTCCTGAGCTTTACCTAGTGTTTGGCTGTTGGTCTCTGCATCTGCTTCCATCAGTAGCTGCATGAATGTTCTCTGATGACAATTGGGCTAGACACCAATGAGTAGAGCATAACATAACTAGGAATTTCACTTTCCTTTTGCCAGTCATATTTGGTTCTATCCTAGGTCTCTGAGCTATACAGCCTCTGGGCCACAGGTTGCCAATTTTTGTTGACAAATTTTATTGTAGAAAACAAGACTCATGAATCAAACCATATGTAAATTGGGTTGAGAAGTGGAGGTTGTAAATGACCAGGAATTTGTTTTTCTTTTAAAAAATTTATTCTTTAATCTTTTTCTAAAGTCCAGACTTTATCTCACTCTCAGTCCTCTCTCTGACTGTTCCACACCCCATACCTCCACCCTGCAATCTCCAAGCAGATGTCCCCACCCTTAACCCCCTCATTCCACCAGACCTTCCCACTCCCTGTGGTCTCAAGTCTCTTGAAGGTTAGGTCCATGAGGAAAAGGACGATCAAATTGGGATCCAGCTCAAGTGAAGGCTCCAAGGCCTGACCCTATTACTGATGCTATGGTGTGCTCATAAAAAGGGGGCCTATCATGATTGCCCTCCAAAAGACCCAACAAACAGCTGAAAGAGTCAGATGCAAATATTTCCACCCAACCAATGGACAGAAGCTGGTGACCCTGTGGTTGAATTAGGGAAAAGCTGGAAGGAGCTGAGGAGTAGAGTGACCCCCTAGGAAGACCAGCAGTCTCAACTAAACTGGACCCCAGAGATCTCTCAGACACTGAACCACCAACCAGGCAACATACACCAGATGATATGAGGCCTCCAACACATACACAGCAGATGACTGCTGGGTCTGAACTCAGAGAAGATGCATCTAACTCTCAAAAGAACAGGAAAATTAAAAAAACAACAACGCTGTTTACCATACAGAGAAATTGGAATTTCAATGTCACTGTACTAAATAGGCCAATAGAAATACATTTGAAGAGGAGAGTTACATGAAAAACCACTACTCCTTTTGGCATTAGAATTGTTGCAAATAATATATAGTTTACAAAAGTGAGATTTCTGCTGACCAGCCCATAGTTCTGGCTTAGGACTAGCGCTTGGGACATTCTATGATAGTCTATATGAAATGTCTTGTGCCTAAGGTTTAGGTTCAAACCCGTTTGATTATTCCTGGTCCCCAGTGTGAAACTATCAAGGTACTGAGAGGTCTAAAAACTTAGGAATGAAAAAATTTTCTATTTCCCAGGAAGCAAACTGGACTCTTCAGAGAAAGCCACAGACAATGGGTCTTTAGTCAATGGTGGCCCTGAACTAGAGGGGTTAGTAGCTCTAGAGCTGAGGCAGTTCCCAGGACACTTGGAGAGAGGAGATAAAAGGGCCAGAGCTGAGCTAATCTCTGAAAGTCTCCACGGTCTCACCAAAAATAATGAAACTAGCATAGCAACCAATCAAAACTCTACTAATGGCACTGCTTTGCCACCAACCAATCCTATTAGAGGTCACACTTATGGAAAATTGCCCTAGCTGCGTGTGCATTAAAAAGGGCACTGTGAGCCCCTCAGGTCAGAGCCATTTTGACGAATGCACATACTGGTAGTCTCTGCAGAATAAATACCTTTTGCCTTTGCACACTATTTGAGTCGGGGATCTTCCTTCAGTGATTCTTGAACCTTAACAGTACATGTAAAACCAATGTGTTGGTGTGATCAGGTTGTGAGGTCGGGATACACTTTGTGACAGCTTTCATTAAGGAGGTTGTGCTTGGACCCGAAGCAGGTGCCAGGCTTGTAGCTTGAACAAAAGCCATCAGACTTTCCTACACTAAAATGGAAGAAATGCTTAGAAGAAAGCCCATGTCTTCAATAGGACATGGTTAAAACTTATCAACCACACATACCATAACAGGCACTATTCGAGACATGTGCCACGATGGTGTGTTCATTGAATACTACCGCTTTGCCATTTGGGGAGAAGAATAAGTCACAAGGCAAGATAGAACATGCTAAGTTCCCTAAGCAATGAAAGGCTGGGCCTTAAACAACCCTTATGCTTTAGTTTGATTTTCTCTTGTGATAAGATACTGACCAAAACAACCGAGGAGAGGAAAGGAAAGGAAAGGATTTATTTGGTTGACAGGTTACAGTGTCATCGAGGGAAGCCAGGGCAGGAGGCTTTGACTAAGACTGAAGAAGAGATTACAGTGCTGCTTACTGATCTGCACCACCTGGCTTAATCATCTACTTTTGTTAAACATCACAAGCCCACCTGCCTATGGACATAGTCCTGCTAAGATCAGGCTAGGCCTTCTTACATTAATCATTAATCAAGAAAATGCCCCACACACTTGTCCACGAGCGTGCGATTGAGGCATCTTCCCAATTGATGTTTCCTCTCCTAGGAGTGTAAGATTGACAACTAAACTTTGACAGCCCCCTACAGACTCACTTGTTCATTTACCCATAGAGAAATAGACAGGGAAGGAAGAGAGAGAGAGAGAGAGCTAAGGAATCTAAGAAGCAGAGTAAAAGGGGATCACCCTCTGTAGATCCTCATAGGACATTAGTGGGAAGTTTTCTGTGTCTTTCCTAGGTTACCCATCCAAGGATATGATCAAAGATCCATAAGCAACTGCAGTGATTGCAGAGGAAAAGAAAAAGACTATTGAACTTTATATCTCATAAATATTTATTAGTATTCCAAATTGGAAAATGGTATTCACTTTGTGGAAGGTGAGGAATGTCAAGTTTCTACCTCTAGAGGCCTATTAATACAATTATGACATTGGTCATTAAATCTCACCTGTGATTTAATTAAAGGAAAGGACTATACTGGCTTACTACATTTCAAGAACATTTTAAACCTTATTTCATGTGTATGAGTTCATAAAATGTTATGTTTGTTGGTGGATGTGTTTGCCACATGCCTGCAGTGTTCACGGAGACCTGAAGAGGGCATGACCTCTCTTAGAACTAGAATAACAGATGGTTGTAAGCCATGATGTGGGTGGTGGGGACTGAATCTTGGTCCTCTGAAAAAGCAGACACTGCACTTCACCGTGTAACCACCTCTCCAGGCCTGCCTCTGGGAGACCTAACTGGAAAAGGGTTTAAAGAGAGCAGGATAAAAATCAAAGTTCCCAAAAGAACTATTTTATAAAACAATCACATATTCATTTAGTCATATTTCACGGCGAGTAAAATCCTAGGAGCTAATGAGATGACTCAGTGGGTAAATCCACTGGTTCCAAGGCCGGATGATGTGAGTTTGATCCCTGAAACCCGCATGGTAGAAGGAGAGAATGGATCCCACAGGATGATCTCAGTCCTCCATCCACACCTGTGGCATGTGTGCAAATACCGCATATACAAATATACTAAATGAATAAATATATATGAAAACATATTGACTAATTAATTGAAAACATAGAACAAAGGATAGATGATCACTCATACCTACATGTTATATCATACAAGAATTGATTTTCTAATTAAAAAATGTATCAAGTAAAAATCTGCCTGTGTATAAAATTCTTGACATCATACTGAGTAAAATTTTACAAGATTTATTTTTGTTACTTTAAATGACATGAATCTCTCTCTCTCTCTCCCTCCCCCTCTTCCCCCTCTTCCTCTCCCTCTCCCTGTCTCTCACTCTGCACATGAGTGCAGTGCCTGAGGGTGCCAGGAGAGGGCGCTAAACACCCTGGATCTGGAGAGACAGCTGCGAGTGACTTGACAGAGACTTGACATGGGTGCTGGGAACAAACTCAGGACCTCTGCAAGAGTTATACTCTTATGAATTAAACCATCCTTTAAGTCCACACTGAATTCATTCTAAACAGTCATGACCAAACAGATTTAGTTTTTAAACATGCAACACAGATCTCTGGTGTTGCAAGTATTTCAAAATATAAATTCTGTGGTCCAGGTTCCAGTCACCATCAATGTGGATAAACGCTTTATTCATCAAAAGTCTGTTAACTTTTCAAAGCAGGTAAGTGTTCTAGTATATGATAACCAGATGTAGTAACATCTCTTGGACTCTTATTGATATAAAAGAGAGAAAGAATTTATTAGAAGTATATGTCTTTATTTCAGCATTGTGAATTTCCTTACATCCTGAACCAAATTGCTTGAATCTTTACATGAAGCTACAACACACAGAGAGGGGTCAGAGGATGATCTGCATCTTTTCCCTACATCCATGACTTTCTCAGTGCAAGACTGACTTCTCTTCTGCCATTTCCTTAATCCTGAGGTAAAGGATGTTAAGCTGATCTTACACTTGGGAAGATGTAATTAATTAGCTAGCACAGGCATTCCTGCTTCACTGCTGCAAGTTAAGTTGAGGGTTGGAGAAGTGTCTCAGAGGTTAAAGCAGTGGTTCTCAACCTGGGAGTCGAACAACCCTTTCACAGAGTCACCTAAGACTATGCAAAGCCACAGATAATTATGTTATAATGTGTGACAGTAGCGAAACTGCGGTTATGTAGTAGCAACAAAAATAATTTTATGGTCTGGGTCACCATGCATGAAAAACTGCATTAAAGGACCACAGCATGAGGAAGGTTGAGAACCACTGGCTTAAAGTGTTTGATGCTCAATGATGTTTGGAGTTTAGATCCTCAGGAATCCACTTAAATACCAGGTGGGTGAGAAATCTGCCTGTAATTCCACCCTGGCAAGGTGGAGACAGAAGATTCCACAGAGCAAGCTGATTATCAAGACTAGTCACTGATCTCCCGCCTGAACCTGGCAGAGGGTGCCAAGGGCACCTGAGGACTCTCCACGCCACAGGACCCCTAGCACACCCAGGACCTCGGGATCACAGGTGAGTGGAACAAACCCTGGAGGGTCATGTGGCAGCAGTAACAGGGACAAAGGAACCTCGCCCAACCAGAAGCTGGGATTCGTTCTGGTCGGGGTCAGCCCCACCATCTTCCGGAGAGTACCAAGGGCCCCAGAGGACTCTCCACACTGCAGGACCCCTAGCACACCCAGAACCTCACTGGAGATCACATGGACAACAGAAGCAACAGAGCTTCTTGGACAGGGTCCCTTCGGCCTTCATCCTCAGCCAGGAGGCAGAACTGAGACCCAGACCCCTGGGCTACCTTCCTTGCCAGAGGAGAGTCGGCCTCCAGGGAGGGCTCTGACCACAGGACTCAGGAAGTGGATCCAGAGCTCCAGATTCCACGGAAGGAGCAAAGGCAAGGCTCAGATCCCAGTCTGTAGGTTCTGTTTATGGAAGTGGGCAGCTGAAAACGTTCAAGGCCAGAATAAGTGTAAGTCTAAAAGGAGCCACACAACTGTACTTCCTTGAAGAACTTTCCATGTTNGGATATAACATTGCTTGTCCCCCAACTTACTTGGGTCCCTCTGNCTGCAGCTGTCATNCCATGGTTTATCTTCTGTCTTAAGTAGAGCAAATGTGGTACAAAAGCTAGTGTGTTCTCAGGCACAGGAGGTGGGGGCANTAATGATTTTGAAGCAAAGGACCAAGCCTNTGCCCTTGAGTTCTGCTGGCCAAGAAACTCAAAGAACGTGTTGAGAAACAAAAGCTGCCTACTGCTTGGATGGTCTGCCTAGCACTTCACAGAACACCCTTACAAACTCCTGTTCCTTTGGAAACACAGAGGGGAATTGTCACTGTCTCTGGATCCTGCCCTTTGGTGAGAAGTCTCAGGCCTAATGGGTAAAATNGGATGAATGCTATCATCTTCTAAGCCCCACAGGTTTTAGTTTCAAACCCTGGGGTACCATGGAAAACAGTATTTTGTTCTAACTACCAATGTAGTAAATAGCTACCATCTGTTAGCACCTATCAATGTGTGTTTTAAAATTTTAATAATTGAATAATTTCAGTGTAGACATGAGTCATTACAAACTTGTCATAAAGGCTGTGGTCTAAGTAAAAAGCTGACCACTGTCCATCTGTAGCCAATGAATACCAGAGTCCATAACTGAGAGACACCAAAGCTTGGAGCCCATCGTCATTCTTAGGATTCCTCGTTAACAAGGGAAATTTCCTTGTTAAAATTANGGTGTCAAAAGTTCCATAGAGTGTCAAGTGTTTGAACATTGTCCCTACCTGTTTGCATGGTTTGGGGCAAATTATGGATGTTGGGCAGTGGGCCTAGCAGGAAAAAGTGGGTCACTGGGCAACACTGGGGACAAATATTTGAGTGTAACCAGCCTGCAACTGCCCCACTGATGAAGATCAGACTTCCTGTCCTTCAAGACAGAATGTGGGGAAAACGAGTGGGATGTGCCTAGACACCATTGATCAATTTGATGGTTTGACAACACCAGGACCCATTGTAAGGAATCATAGACACCTGTCCCCTTGAAGCTCTGCATGAGGCTGCCTCCTGTCCTTGCACGACAGAACCTGTAGGATGGTTGGAAAGCAACTGGAGTTTGATGCTTCTAAGAGATTTGGACTTCAGGGGCTTTGGAGCGTGAAAGAGAAGGTTTCTCTCCAATTTTGACGACTATGATTTGGTGTTTTGGGGTGTTGGTTTCTGTATTTGCTGGCTTGATTTATGTGTTTACTTTTCCCTGTTCTTTATTATCTCTGATTTTACTTTTTATTATTTTATGTTATATTTGGTAAGTTAGAATATTTAATATTTTCAATTATATGTATGAGTGTTTTGCTTCCATGTGTGTCTGAGCACTACCTCCTTGGTCCTGGCTGTGGAGGTCAAAAGAGGGAGTTAGATTTTTCCAGAACCGGAGTTACAGGTGGTTGTGAATCTCTTTTCACATACATGGAAATAAAGCAATAACTTGTTCACATACCATATCTGGGATTTTGGATGGGGTGGGTTTTTTCCATTTTTTTTTAGTTATTTTCATTATTTAAATTTCAAATGTTATCACCTTTTCTGGTTTCCCCTCCAAAACTCTCTCCCCCCCCCTGTAAGTTCCCCCTGTTCACCAACCCACCCAGTCACCCTTGCCGGCCCTGGCATTCCCCTACACAGGTGCATAGAGCCTTTACAAAACCAACGGCCTCTCCTCCCATTGATGACAGACTAGGCCATCCTCTGCTACATGTACAACTGGAGCCATGAGTCCCACCATATGTACTCTTTGGTTGGTGGTTTAGTCTCTGGGAGCTCTGGGGGTACTGGTTAGTTCATATTATTGTTCTACCTATGGAGCTACAAACCCCTTCAGCTCCTTGGGTACTTTCTCTAGTTTCTTCATTGGGGACCCTGTATTCAGTCCAATGGATGTCTGTGAGCATCCACTTCTGTATTTGTCTGGAATTGGCAGAGCCTCTCAGGAGATAGCTGTATCAGGCTTTCAGCAAGTACTCCTTGACCTCCACAACAGCGTCTGGGTTTGGTGACTGTATATGGGATGGATCGCCAAATGGGGCAGTCTCTGGATGGTCATTCCTCCAGTCTCTGCTTCACACTTTGTCTCTGTAACTCCTTCGATGGGCATTTTGTTCCCCCTTCTAAGAAGGATCGAAGTATCCACACTTTGGTCTTCTTGTGTTTCATGTGGTTTGTGAATTGTATCTTGGGTATTCTGAGCTTCTGGGATAATATTCACTTATCAGTGAGTGCATACCATGTGTGCTCTTTTGTGATTGGGTTACCTCACTCAGGATGATATCCTCCAGATCTATCCATTTATCTAAGAACTTCATAAATTCATTGTTTTTAACAGCTGAGTTAGTACTCCATTGTGTAAATGTACCACATTTTCTATATCCATTCCTCTGTTGAGCGACACCTGGGTTCTTTCCAGCTTCTGGCTATTATAAA
>NW_018392455.1:4765-7697 GCF_900095145.1 Mus pahari | reverse complement strand
AACAGTGAAGATCACCTACTTGGTTCTCTCATCAGTGAAGAAACCTAAATATGAATAACTGTAGAAATATAACTTGGTAGCACAACTGGGCTTGTTCTCCAACAACATGAAAAAATAGTAATAGAAAAAGCAATATCATGATCTATTTGTCNCTCAATANCATTATTTTCATGAAAGGATTGGGTATCACCCATTTACAACTAACAGATGCTTCAAGTTTGGCAAAGCTCTACACAAGTCAACCCATCANAGGTTNATNAAGCTTTTGGCAATATCCTGTAATTGCATTTCTGTTGGAGATTTTCAAGAAGTCTAGAGACTTAATTTGAAGCAAAAGAAAGTAATGCTTTATTTTCTATAGAAAGGAATAATTTATTTTTAAGGAGCAAATCAATTTTTCTATGGCAACTGGGATTTGACCATACTCAACATTCATCCTTACTGATGATTTCCTAACACAAACTTTTAAGTTCAAATAGAAGGAATACTTGCTGTATTTAGATTTCCTCTATTAGTAAAATTGATAAATTATGGACACTTTGAATATAATTGATAGAATAAACTATGATTGACAAATGTATAATTCCTTACATTATTTTCTACTGTATATCAGAAATGTTCAATTTTGCTACACACTATCCCTCTACCTGTAATATCTAGATGAGAAACTGCCCCTGCGAGCTATTGACTACAATGGCTGAATCACAGACACTCAGTGTGGTGTCCAGAGTTCTGAGCTATAATCACCTCTCTGGAGATTCACAGGACTACTAAGGACTGAAAACCACTGAGCTGGGACAATTAAACCACAAAATCACAAAACAATTCAACAGCTGTGTGGAAGTTTTAGGGACTCCAGGTCCCGGGTGACATGGGTCAGGGTAAATGAAGTAATTTTGTCTAAGTCCAAATTTCCATTACAAAAAAGAGTACACTTGCGATTCTATTCCCTCTCCTCAAGAAGACAGCTCACCACATTTGATCTCTAGGGACATAATATGATTTAAAAATCTGCAATCATGGCCAAGAAATATGAGAAATTGTTGATCAGCTTGGAGACACATACATAATAAGTCATCCTGGAGGGATTTTTCTGAACTTGGATATAGAAAGGTAAGTATTTTATGGAAATTCTAACACAACCTTACAACCTTAGCTTGAAAAAGCAAGGCTATCATTATAATAAGGAAGCTAGGGTACCTTACTGAAAACAAACTGATTTTAAAATTCATATAGACATAATAAGAGACCATGTAAGAGATTACTGAATGAGAAAAGTTAAGGTAATATATTCTTGTATATGTGACACTTTTTGTAAACTTTTAAAGTCCTTTTTCACAGCTCTCAGATATCAACACTAGAGAAGCATAAGTAGCTATGTTCAATATGATTATTACACTGATCCTGTGTGGTTTTTGATATGTATAAATTACTATAACTTGATGTCAATATTTTTACTTAACTATGAACACTTAATTTTTTTCTATTAAATTGCTTACATGCAAGCTGATTAAACTATCTGTGTGGATCAAGGCACACCTATTTTAAAAGGACCCAAACATGTCTCCTGTCTCATTTAAATAAATGATCAATAGTACTCATCTTTATCCATTCTCAGTGTATTGGTTTGATTTTACAGATTAATGTGTTAATGTTAAATGAGTTTGTTTGATTTATCAGATTGAAATTTTAATTTAAGTGAACCAATATAAAATTTATTATGAANANTAGTTATAAATGTTTATCATTTTACCAACCTCAAAGAAAATTACTATCAAATCAANAAATTTGTAAAGAAGAAAACTGTGAGAAACATAAGTGAGATTTTGATTTGCTCTGATTTCTATTGTGTATATAAGGTGT
Organism: Mus pahari; assembly: GCF_900095145.1. Taxonomy (NCBI): domain Eukaryota; kingdom Metazoa; phylum Chordata; class Mammalia; order Rodentia; family Muridae; genus Mus; species Mus pahari. The sequence continues at coordinate 5,834 of NW_018392455.1, read as the reverse complement.
TGAAGAAATTAAACAGTATGATGGTATTCCAGAAAGGTTCAAGTTATGATTGAGGTACATAAATCAGGAGACAAGAGGCTTTCCAACACAAAAGTTGTATCAGATAAAACAATAGTTATTTACTTATTATCATTAATTGATTTTCCTATAGATGGAGGATCTTTCTATGAAGCAAACACTGGTTTTAATTCAGCATTCTGCTGCCACAGATTCTTGGGCTCATTTTCTAATGTCATAGTTGGATATAAGATCACTTTAACTACAATCAGATTCCAACATTCTGTCAGGTATTTGAATGTAGGTTTATTCTTTGAGATACTGGTGTGAGGGAGCTGGAAGGAGTTTTTGTTATCATAAGAGAGATGCCATTAAATGAAAAATGCCTCAACATTGAAAAGAATCACCTGAAATTTTATTGTNCAATTACATTTGTATCCACAAATTTTAAGTAAAATTTAAAATATGTGATGATATTTTATTTGGTTTTATTGCCTAGANTTCACTGTTGGTATAGAAAAAAAAATACAAAAAACACACAGGAAACTAACACTCTATTAAATTCTCATCAACCCTCATACAGCAACATGCATCATTCAAGGGCATAATGATGGGATGAGGGGTTATTTTAAAATCCCTCAAATATCATAAGGACCATGAATTAAAGCATAATTTCTACTGGAAACATAAATGACTTTAAATGTAGCCGCTTGTGGCCACACTTACTGGGTTCCTGAGTGGGAGGCAGGAGCTGTATAGGAGAAAATGGCAAGATTAATAATGGAGGCCAAGACATATTGCTCTGATCAAGTCCCAAAAGTTTACTAATAGTCTGTGCTTATATAGGGGGAGGTCCATCCCCTGCAGATCTATTCTTAGTGTCTGTCACCAGCCTGTAGGTGATCTGCTTGATGTGGCCTGATGACTATCTCAAGGGCCTCAGCAGGTAGCAGTGTCTTGGAGAAGAGCAGTGGCAGCACCACTACTGTTTGAAGCCAGTATATAGTCTATTGATAAAAATTATACACTGCTTATGTATTTCTACTTACTTAAAATTAAACTTTTCTTCTAT
>NW_018392455.1:3092-4485 GCF_900095145.1 Mus pahari | reverse complement strand
AAGAAGAAAAGCAGTGGCAGTGGCAGTGACAGAACAATAGAGCAATCTAGGTCAGAAGGCATCACCCCAGTTGGTCTCATGCTCAGTGGCAGCAAAGTCTGAATGAGCCTGCTTCAAGGCTTGGAGAGGCTACATTTAAATATGCAGTCGCTTTTTTTTTTTTTTTTTTTTTGTTTTGTTTTGTTTTTTTGTTTTTCAAGACAGGGTTTCTCTGTATTGCCCTGGCTGTCCTAGAACTCACTTCATAGACCAGACTGGCCTCGAACTCAGAAATCCACCTGCCTCTGCCTCCCAAGTGCTGGGATTAAGCAGTCTTTTATTGAATTTTGGCCATTTTNCTCCTTATCTGAAACCATCTCTAGAAATCACCATCTGTCTTTTCAATTCTCTTTGCTTTTGATAAGACTTAATAACTCCTGGGTGGCTACACCTGAAGGCAAGTATTATTGATCGCAGTTAAATATGAAGAGAATTGAAATAAAATTCAAAGTTGCTTGTCCCCTAAAATACTCCTTAAAATGAAATTGGATATCTAAACTGAGAGTGTTAGGTTAGTATTTCCCTTACACAAGTATTTTTCTTATTGATTTTTAATAACTCCTGCACAGTACTTAAAAGCATGTTTTGCACTTGATTCTACAATAACCAGCATCTTCTTGCTATAATGACAGTATTGCATTCTAAAGAGAATAGCTGTTTGCAGTGGACAACCAAACTGTATTTTAATTCTGGGTCTATTTCCTATAAATTCCTATTTCATTTGCTAACATTGTACCCTGTCTAAACTAAACATAAACAACCTAATCTATGATTAAAAACTCATTCAACAGTCTGTTACCAATGGACTTTTGATAAACTAAACATAGACAATGAGTTTCAACTGTGGCTGTATAGTAGTGCTTTTTCATGGAGCAAACCAAACTACATTCCTTGATAAAACAAAATGATGGCCCACTTGTACATTCACTTGTAATAACTGCTTTATGAGTGGATAGCTTATGACTTATGGAGATGAGAAAAATGTGTTCTCACTTGTTTCTGAACATGTGTAGATGATAGAAAATATATAGAAACTATTGAAATAAATATTGATGAAAAGTTAAATAAAGCCTCAGTCTCATTCTATTGCATTTATTGTACTGTTTTATTTTCCAGCTGCTACCACAATATCTGTTTCCAAAATGATAGTGGAAAATATAACCACAATGAGTGGATTTCTCCTTGTGGGGTTCTCTGACAACCGTGAGATGCAAATCTTGCATGCTTTGCTCTTCTTGGTGACATACCTATTNGGCTCAGCAGGGAACTTCATCATTATCACCATCACAACACTGGACCCACAGCTCCAGTCTCCAATGTATTACTTTCTGAAGCACCTTTCCATTCTGGACCT
>NW_018392455.1:0-1095 GCF_900095145.1 Mus pahari | reverse complement strand
TTTATCTCTATATATTCACTATTTTAGCCTATATTATTATATTCAATATTATTATAAATGATAATAAAAATTCAAGTTTTGTCTTTATAATTCTAAAGAAATGGTTTATTGAATCAAAGTATGCTAGGAACATTCCAGTAACTAGTGTGTTGAAAGGACACACTGAATCAAACTGAAATGTAGCTATAAATACTGATTGTGTCCAGATGTTCTACTTTGCTGACTATACTAAATGTTTGGATTTTTTTCTTAACATTTTTATTAGACATTTTCTTTATTTACATTTCAAATGTTATCCCGAAAATTACCTATACCCTCCCCCTGCCCCTGCTCCCCTACCCACCCACTCTCACTTCTTGGCCCTGGCATTCTCCTGTGCTGGGTCATATAAAGTTTGCAAGAACAAGGAGACTCTCTTCCCAAAGATGACCCATTAGGCCATCTTCTGCTACAAAGGCAGCTAGAGACATTGGCTCAGGGGTTACTAGTTAGTTCACATTGTTGTTCCACCTAAAGGATTGCAGCCCCCTTCAGCTCCTCAGGTACTTTCTCTAGTTCCTCCATTGGGGGCCCTGTGTTCCATCCAATAGCTGACTATGAGCATCCACTTCTGTGTTTGCCAGGAACTGGCATAGCCTGACAAGAGGCCGCTATAACAGGGTCCCTTCAGCAGAATCTTTCTGGCAGCAATAGTATCTGGGTTTGTGGCTGACGGTGGGATGGATCCTCGGAAGGGGTAGTGTCTGGATGGTCCATCCTTTCATCTTAGCACTAAATTTTGTCTCTGTACCCATATCCATTCATGGGTAGTTTGTTCCTTATTCTAAGGAGGAATGAAGTATCCACACGATGGTCTTCTTTCTTGGCTTTCTTGTGTTTTGCAAAATGTATCTAGGGTGTTCTAAGTTTCCAGGTTAATACCCGCTTATCAGTGAGTGCATATCTAGTGACTTCTTTTGTGATTGGGTTACCTCACTAAGGATGATATCCTCCAGATATATCCATTTGCCCAAGAATTTCATAAATTCATTGTTTTTAATAGCTGAGTAGTACTCCATTGTGTAAATGTACCACAGTTTCTGTATCCATTCCTCT
>NW_018392454.1:0-7244 GCF_900095145.1 Mus pahari | reverse complement strand
AGTGCTGGGTTTAAATGTATGTGCTAATCTTGACAGACACCAAATGTGGTTTTATTGTTTGTGATCTTTTTTGAACCAGAATCATTTTGAACTCATATGTAGGCCAAGATGACCTAGAACTCTGATTCTCTTCCATTCCCCAGTCTCCATTTCAGAGACAGCCTGTAGGTTGTTCCCTTGGGTCATCAATTACAGTTGGATCTTAGCAATTAAATTCTAGATCTTGAGGCAAATAGTAATAATACTTAATTGGCTGGTTTTCCAAGAGAAACACAATGAAAACATAGAAAAGTTTTCCTGGTGTATACACCATTTTAGGAGAAATAAAGTAAGCTAGATGGTAATGTTTATAAAACAGTAGTTTACATTAACATTACACCCGAGGCTTCTAGAAATTTTTCTGTAAAAAGAATGGCAGCCTGGTGCTTAAATTTCCACAGGACCAAATCAGCTGGACGATATTTATGCATTGTTTTTGTTTGTTGTTTGTTATTGTTTGTTTGTTGTTGGTTTTGTTTTTTGAAAAATCGAAGGTGCAGGTGCCCTCACTCTGGTGCTCATGGGTGCAGTGCCTTCAGTGCTGCTCATGGGAGCTGTGCCCTCAGTGGTGCTCATGGGTGCAATGCCCTCCGCTGTGCTCATAGGTGCAGTGCCCTCACTCTGATGCTCACAAGTGCAGTGCCGTCGGCTGTGCTCACAAGTGCAGTGCCCTCGGCTGTGCTCATGGGTGCAGTGCCCTCAGCTGTGCTCATGGGTGCAGTGCCCTCAGTGGTGTTCACGGGTGCAATCCCCTCAGTGGTGCTGACAGGTGCAGTGCCCTCAGTGGTGTTCATGGGTGCAATGCCCTCAGTGGTGTTCATGGGTGCAATGCCCTCAGCGATGCTCATGGGTGCAGTCCCCTCAGTGGTGCTCATGGGTACAGTCCCCTCAGCTGTGCTCATGGGTTCAGTCCCCTCAGTGGTGCTGACGGAAGCAGGAGAACATTGTGCTAGCTGTGTCCATATGGGGCAAGTGATGGGTACCAGGAACTCTCAGGCTGGGACTATGGGATGATGATCCAGCCTCTGCCACAGCTTACTGAGTAACTTTGTGAAGATTCTGGCCTTTCTGCTACCCTTTGCTCATCAATGGAGTGAAAGTGTCAGAGTCAGACATGAAACCAGTGTCTAGACTGTGAATCACTTGAGAGGACACTCCTCTGAAATCGCTGTACCTACAAATTAACATGAAGAGTTCTATCTTTGACAGTCTTAAGAGAAGAAATAAAGGAAGGGCATAGATTTGGGCTCCCTCCTCCATGCTGAAGGACTTTCTTGCTAGCTGAGACTATTAGAGGCTGATGCCCTAAATTAATTAGATGTATAAAGTCTGATCTTGACAGCCCTGCAATGGCTCCTGGTTCCTCCTGATGAACCAATGATGTCATTGCATTCCTGCAGAGTGAATGTATGGAAGCATGCCCAGGATCAAGAAGCATCAGTGTTAGTGTCTCAGGGGCCTTTCTTATAGAATATACAGCCTTGCAGTTCTTGATGGTGATGACTTTGTTAGTCTTGGAATACTGAACTTAGTACTCCAGCTACTTTCCAGCACTCAGCAGCACTGAATCTCATGAAAAAGATCTATCCTTGGTGTCTGTGAAAGCAAAGATCCAGAACACTCAAGCTCTGATGTATTCACTAGTTGTTTGCTTGTATTAGTGCTTGCCAAGTGAGTTCAGCTCCACAGCTGTGAGCTCACAGCCCAGGTGCTACTTGACTCACTACCTCACAGCAATAATTTTGCTTTATCCCCCTCACTGTGAGTTACCTAGTTCGTTCTTCTCTGGGCTCTAGTTCTCAGCCCTCAGCAGTTAGAGATGTTCACACATCCCTTCTATCATTCAGATGGAAGACAAGATACCCTTGGTCTCATCCTGTCTGTCTCAAAACTGATCCTCTCATTCTTCTCTTTGTCCTCTGCCACATCCTACTCCAAAACTAATATAGTCCCTTATGTCTACTCCTGAGGCTCTCTTTCTAGCCTCTCACCCCTGAGTCTTTCCACCTTCAAGTCTCACTCTCACTTACTTTTATAGTAATATGATTTTTTTAAGTTTGTAAAAGTATCATTTATTCTCCTGTTGTAATTGTCATCTCTAAGGCTTCTTGCCTCCACCTGCTAACCTAGGCCTAATTCCTGGAAGCCTCTAGCCTCTAAACAATCTTATCTAGGCCTGGAATGTTTTCAGCCTCTGAGGCTTACTGCTGAATATGCTCACCCTTCCTAGTTCTTTCTGAACTCTGGCTGGCTTATTCAACTCAGCTATTTTGCTCAAACCTCTCTCCAAGCTGGTTGATTCAATATAGTTTCTCTCAGCATCACCTGAATTTTTCTACCTGGCCTCATACTGTGAAGCCCCAGCTTTAACACTCCCCAAAGCTGTTTGGAGCCTCAGCTTTAACATTCTCCAAAACCTGTTCCCCAGATCATTAGAAATGTGGCCAGTAAAAGAGCTCTTCATTCTCTAAGGCCATCTGGGAGTCTTCTGTTCCTTGTCTGACAGCTAGCTAGGCAATTATCTCAGTTGCCTGAGCCAGGTGCCCATCTTCCCACGTTTGGGACCAGGAATGTGCACCAAAAGATAGCTTATGACCCCTCCAACATAAATGAGCCACATGTTACCTTCCCATCCCCTGTGGAATGTTTACCAAGGACAGTTCCGCAGGAGAAAAGCTGTAACTCATCCCCACCCTGTTCCTTTAAAAGCCCTCTATTGAAAAGGCTCAGGGTCAATCTCCTATGAGCTCATCCTCAACATGTTGATTTTTCCTGATTAAACCGCATGCATATTGCATCAAGAATTGTTTCTCTTGAGTTATTGGGGCGTTGTCTCATCCTGGGACTGGAGCGAGGATATCCCCTGGAATGGGGGTCTTTCAATACTAATTCTGGCAATCTGTTCTAATCTTCTGGCTCATTCTCATTCTCTGGCTGGTTTTGTCTTTACCTGTGTTTAACCTGTCTCTGTACAACTGTCCTGGTAAAAAACTGCATCCGCCTCTCTCCTTAAGTAGTTTCCCTTTGTCTCTCCTTTCATAAGAGTTGGCATATCCCATTCTGTCAGCTCTTTCTCTGATTTGTCACTTTCTCTGCCACTCAATTACATGTCACTTTCAAACTTGGATGCTTCCTTCTCCAAACTAACTTTACCTTCATTGTTTGGGATTAAAAGTGTGTACTAAGGGCATATCTGTATTCCATCCAGAAGGATTAAAGGTGTGTTCAAAGGCTGAGCCACACAACTAGAAATAGCTTCTTATCCCAGCCAATAACACAATCTCTAGGTTCACAGTATGATCAAATATTCTGCAACATAGATTTTAGACTTATTTATTTATTTATTTATTTATTTATTTATTTATTTATTTATGTTTGAGGGTTTTGCCTGTATATATGAATTATGTATGTATATATGTACATATGTATGCATGCATGGCATGGAGGTCAGAGAGGGCATTGGATTCCGTGGAAATTGGAAGTATGGACGGATGTGAGCCAACATGTGGGTGCTAGGAATTGAATCCAGATTTTCTGCAATAGCATCCAGTGCTTTTGATCTCTGAGCCATCTCTCCAGCCTCTTTAACTGTCTCCTTTCCCAATGGTTATCCCCCTTTTAGAACCTTCTGAACTTGACCAAATTCATATTTGGCTCCCTTTGCACATGGTCACTTTTATGATTTTTTGCCTGATTCCTTGTTTTATATGTATTTACTTCCTCTCTAATCTGAAATTCATTCTTTCCCTGCTCTTAGAATTGGCTTTTTTAAATTTCTTTGTCCAGTCCCCTGGTCCCTCTGCCATTTCTCAGGCTATCTGCTGCTTTATCTGAATCTGCTTCCCTACCCATTCCTGTGCTGTCCCCTTCTTTCCTCTTCAAGGCTTTCCCATCTCACTCCATAGCCCCACTATGACGCCACTCAATCTTTTCAGTCTCTGAGTCTATTCTTTTTACAGCATCTTCCTGATTCCATTTATGAATCTGCCCTCTCACCTCAGGTCTAACTGCTCTCTAGACATTTTCTGTTCTGTTCAACTTTGTTTTGTATGTTTTTTTCTTTTTAGTCTTCATGCTCAACACCATATAAATCAGAAACCATCACCTTCTATCTCCCACTCTGAACTCCCTATATATACACTTCCTTCTGACCCTCTATGATCTTGCTTTCAGTAACAAAGACTCAGAAGCTTCAAGTTATATTTGGCTCATTTTCTCCTATTAAGTCTTTTACAGCTTTAATGGGAGATTTTTTTATTACTTTAAAAAGCAGTTGTCTTAGTCAGGGTTTCTATTCCTGCACAAACATCATGACCAAGAAGCAAGTTGGGGAGGAAAAGGTTTATTCGGCTTATATTTCCATACTGCTGTTGATCACCAAAGGATGCAGGACCGGAACTCAAGCAGGTCAGAAAGCAGAAGCTGATGCAGAAGCCATAGAGGGATGTTCTTTACTGGCTTGCTTCCCTTTGGCTTGCTCAGCCTACTTTCTTATAGAATCCAAGACTACCAGCCCAATCTTTAGGAGTTTGAGACCAGACTTTTTTTTCTTTTTTATATTTATTTATTTTTATACACTGTAGCTGACTTTAGACTTCGGGTTTCAGGTCTCATTAAGGGTGGTTGTGAGCCAATATGTGGTTGCTGGGATTTGAACTCAAAACCTTCAGAAGAGCAGTCAGTGCAGCCTGGTCTTCATAAAGAGTTCCAGAATAGCTACCTAGTTAAACTGTCTCAAAACAACACCCCTCCCATGAGAAGTGGAGGGGCATGGGGGAGGACATGTGTGAGAGAGCAACTAGTAGGAGAGGTGGGGGGTGCTAATATTGGGATGTAAAGTGAATAAATAAATTAATGGAAAAAAAACACCCATAAACTCACCAACACTTGTATGAAGTACATAAGGTTATTGGTATGTGCCCAACCTGCTCTCTAGTGTTTCATTTTAACTTCTACTAAAATTTCATAATCTCAAAATATCTGCTTAATAGGATTAAGAGCTGTGTCATCGCCTGGCGTGGTGGCGCAAGCCTTTAATTCCAGCACTTGGGAGACAGAGCAGTGGATTTCTGAGTTCGAGGCCAGCCTGGTCTACAAAGTGAGTTCCAGGACAGCCAGAGCTATACAGAGAAAACCTGTCTTGAGGGAAAAAAAAAAAAACAAGAACTGTGTCATCAAATGAACAGAATAAAATTTAATCTCTGACACAGATGAAAGTCACATTATAGAAAAGTGAAGGTCCTTTCAGAAATTTGTGGCAATTTCTCTGGGAAGAGCTGCAATATCAATGGAAAATATACATACTATATTTCAAGTTTTGTTAGTTAAATGGGGCATGAACAGAAGAGAACAGTTCAAATGTCATATAAAATGTGATCACTATGTTATTGCTGATATAACTGTATAGCTATATTAACTGTATAGATGTATAGCAGCTGTTGCATTAATGTATTAAAAGATATTTAAAATGTTAATTGGTGAAGTGTTATTACAATAAATATTCATAAAGTAAATAAATATCATATTAAATCTTTTAGATTTAATTTTAGTAAAATACACAGTTGTTTCTATTTATCTTGTCTTGATAAAGTTTAAAGTATTTGTATTTGGGATATTTATAGCTAATGTAAACTGTGTTGAAAGGAGAGGTCATTATCTCAGAAAAATTTAACTGCACATTGTATATTATGATAAGTTTGTAAGAAGTATGAGAATGCTCTAACACATCTAAAATCCAAGCACATGGGAGATGGAGACAGAAGACTGAGAATTTTGGACATAAAAAGTCTCCCTGACATACTTCAATTCTGCCTTTAGAAACCCTTATAGTTGATAAGAAAAGCCAATGAAATTTAGACTCTATAGTTCTATGATCCCTATTATTCATTGCCTTGGCTTTCTAGTACGCACATGTATGATATTATTCTAGTTGTGGTTATTGAGGCAGGTCTTGCTACGTGGCCCATGCTACCTGAAATTCTCTACACTATTGCCCCAGTGTCAATGCACTACCATGCCCAGCTTCATGCACATACTTAACTGTCAGGAAGAATGTAAATAAAATAGGACTAAATGAGTTTGTTCAGCTTTGAACTGACAGTTTATGTGTCCTCATATGCTAGACATTTTAGCATGAAGTGTAAAAAATAATAAAGAGAAATTGACAGAAAAGTACTTTGGAGCACCATGTGTTTTCAATTGCTACTCAAGAGGGTAGCTTCAAGGAAAGCATTAGAGCAGGTTGGCTTTCCCTTCATAGGAACACTGGACCATGAAGTCACCACTCTTGGTGCTTTCTGTGTATCTGATATGGTTGGAATTTGTGCACCTACTTGGAAGGAGACAGATGCTACTGATGGAAATCTGAAGAGTATGTTTGGCTTATCTGCACTGATTGCATGTTTGCCTGCCCGGCTAACATTTATAGGGCCTTGCAATCAAAACATAAGCAGAACTTCAGCGGGAACCCAGCAGAGGGTGCCAAGGTCCCCAGAGGATTCTTCACACCACAGGCCCCCTAGCACACCCAGGACCTTGGGATCACTGGAGAGCACATGGGCAGCAGAAGCAACAGAGCTTCTTGGTCAGGGTTCCTTGAAGCCTTCATTATCAGCCAAGAGGCAGAGCTGAGACCCAGACACCTGGATACCTTCCTTGCCAGAGGAGAGTTGGCTTACAGGGAGGGCTCTGACTCCAGAACTCAGGAAGTGGATCAGAGCTCCAGACTTCTGGACACTTCCCTGCATCAGGATACATTGCCTGCAGAGAGTGCTCTGACCATTGGAACTCAGGTGCGAGTTGGACTCACAGAAGTGTTGACAGAGGTTAAAAGAATCACAGGAGGAACAAGCTACAGCCAGAGACAGGTAGAATATCTAACATCAAAGATTACCAGAAGGCAAAAGGTAAATGTAAGAATATTAAGAAAGAAAATGAGACAAATGCTTGCTTTGGCAGCACATATATTGAATTGGAATGATACAGAGAAGATTAGCATGGCCCCTGCACAAGCATGACAGGCAAATTCGTGAAGCGTTCCATGTTTTTTAACATATAAGGGCAGGCCTATTAGAATTACACCAGATTTCTCAACAGAGACTATGAAAGCCAGAAGATCCTGGCCAGATGTTATACAGACCCTAAGAGAACACAAATGCCAGCCCAGGCTACTATACTCAGCAAAACTCTCAATTACCATAGATGGA
>NW_018392453.1:19994-29102 GCF_900095145.1 Mus pahari | reverse complement strand
TTGATATAGTCGACACAAGCCCAGTCAGCAGAGAAGACTACACAATGTCTAAGCATTTACAGAGACTCTAACCTTGAAATGTTTGAAAATTGCTGACTTACAGGCCTCTGGGATAGGAATCAATGATATGTAACATGGACCAGAGGACAGACTTTTGCTTAGACAGTGATGCCTGATAACAAAGCTGTAGAAATGGTGCAAAGTGGGGAATCAATAACTTAGAAATCCCCCACACCCAGGAATTGGTCTGTCCAAGACAAACACCATCAGGTCTACATCACTACCTTTGGGAAATCTAAAAGAAGCCAATCAGCATCAGCCACATCAGGTTATAAAGTGAAGAGATACAGGGCACGATTGAGACTCCACACATCAGGGAGGATGAGGAAGCCTGGACCCTGCAGCCTCCTCCTCCTATTGGTGGCCAGAGACCTGACCCAGTATTGTGCAGGTGAGTTAGAGGCATGGAGGGATCTGGCATTTTAGGGAGCATGACAGAGCAATTGAAATCCATATCTCTCCACTTTCTTCCTTGAATAACCAGACCCTTCCTGAAACCCTATTTGGAGAACCCCTGACCCTCTCCTGCATCTCAGGTCCACAGACACACCAGCACCACGGTTCTGCTCTCTACCAACCTGCTCTAGATTAATGCTGAAGAGTCAGGGTCTCAATGTGCACCACCCACAGGCTCACATTGGCTGCAGACTTTCAACATTGTAATTTCGGAGCCTGGCGTTTGGGAACCCCAGTTTATACAGGTCGGATATGTAGACTCCATACAGTTTCAGGGATTCAACAGCAAAGAACCAAATGCAAGGATGCAACCTCGGGCTGCTTGGATGGAGCAGGAGCCACCTGAATATTGGGAGAAAGAGACAGCAAAAGCCCTTGACTTGGCACAGTCAGGGAGACAAATTCTTAAATACATGATGAATGAAACTAAAAGGAAGAAGAATGGTAAGTGATATGAGGACAAGGGTCACAACTCCTCAGATCCCTCACGGTCTGGCCCAATAAGCTCCCCCACTAGGTTCCCAAGTGAGAGATACAGCCATAGTCAGGGACCTGGTGATTTTAGACCCCAGAGAACTACAGGCTGTAACCTGGGTAGGGGTTTAGTTGGGGAAAAATAACTGAGATGGGAGAGAAGCCTCATAGTGACCAGAGGCTGAATGGGTGTGGGGCAGACTATCACACCCTGCAGGAAGTTTATGGCTGCAATGTGGCAAATGATGGGAGCTTCCTCGGCGGTCGCTACCGGCTCACCTACTATGGCTATGATTCCTTAATCCTGAATGAGGACCTGAACTCTTGGACTGCAGAGGGTAAAGTAGGTGAAAAATTCAAGACACACCAGGAGCAAGGAGGCCTAACAGAAAGTTGGAGGACTTACCTGCTAGGGGAGTGTGTGGAAAGCCTTCTTAGATGCCTGGACCTTGGAAAGGAGACCTTGATGCACTCTGGTAAGAGACACCCTTACAAACCTCTTCTGTTTTCTGAGATTGTAGCTCCTGTCTCCCTGAAGCCTCCTCCTCAGCAGGGAGCAGCTGGAATGCTTACAATGTCTTGCATTAAAGGGGAAAGAGAGCTCCTCAGTGTCCTGACTCAACATGAGAGAGGGACTCTCCAGAGGATTCACCCTTCTCCCAGGACAGTTCAGTGTGGCCATAAAACAGCAGTTTCCTTCAATATGCATTGTACATCATTGCCTCTCTCAGACCTGATCAATGTCCTCGACATTCACGATGACATTGAATGTCTGACTCCAGGGTTGCTGAGTCCCTAGACCCCTCCACAGTCAGAACCAGAAGTCTATTTATTTAGAGGGAGGCCCACAGTATCCTGCCCTGTGTTGGCACATGGTTACTGTAAAATATTCCAAGGAATATATCATCCAGTTCTGGAGTTTAGGCCGATGAGTGGATATGGCTCCCTCCCTCATCCAATTCTCCCATCCTTTCCAGGGATGGTGCCATGAGCGCTGCTCAGGTACGACAAGGAGTGCAAAATACCTGTATTTTCCAAATGTTCCCCTCAGATGCCCCCCGAACACATGTGAACCACCATGTAAGACCTGAAGGGAATGTCACCCTGAGGTGCTGGGCCCTGGGCTTCTACCCAGCTGACATCACCCTGACCTGGAAGATGGATGGGAAAAACCACACCCAGGACATAGAGCTGCCAGACACCAGGCCTGCAGGGGATGGAACCTTCCAGAAGTGGGCAGCTGTGGTGGTTCCTTCTGGAGAAGAGCTGAGATACACATGCCATGTGCACCATGAAGGGTTACCTGAGCCTCTCACTCTGAAATGGGGTAAGGAGTGGGTGGGAGCAAACACTCTGTTGTCAGAAAAAATATGAGCTCTTTGAAAACAAGAGCAGGATCAGGGTTTAGAGCTAGGGTTAGACTCCTTACTCTCCCTTCTTGCCATCCTCAGAGCCTCCAAAAACCATCCCCATCATACCAATTCTCATCAGCCTGGTTCTTGGAGCTTTGGTGGTGGGAACTGTGATGATTTTTCTGATATGGAAGAAATAAAGGTAAGAAAAGGGCAGTGTCTGAATACTTGTCTCTCTACAGATCTGCAGACCAAGGTATAAAAGTTCCCTGCCTCATTAGAGGAAAAATGTATACACTCAGGCACTGGGACTTTTGTGCTGACTTTAAAGCTTTCATAAATCATAAAGGAAATATAGATAAATCCACTGCCCTCTTGATAGGGGATGAAGACCCAATTGTGTATCCCCACAGACAGAGAGATGTCAAAAAGAAGGGCCCAGCTGAGAACAGACATACAGAAAGCCAGTTAGTCCACTTTATTTACTGTCTTCCATTCTGTTGTCTCCTCTGTCCCCTGAGCTGCAGTCACAGTTCAAGAAACTTCCCTGGGGTTTGACCAGGAGATTTTTCTACTCCCACGACATTACTGCTTACCCAGTCTCTCACTGGCTGTGTTTTTCCCACAGGTGGGAAAGAGGCATCTATATTTCAGCTGCCAGTAATTAAGTCTGAGTTGGTTCCTGAGACCTTTGCAACTGGGAAGACAAGTACCCATTGTGGGTGCTCACACATTTTTTTCTTCTGGGCCCTATGGCTGTTGGCCCTTAACAGCTCTTATGCTATACTGACATAGGCACTGACAGTACCCAGAGGTCTGGTGCATCTCTCCCAGTAAGATGAGAAGTACTCAAAGAACCTATTGGTGACCTGTGTGACTTGCTAGACTGAAATTGTTGTTAACATGGATGTCTGTTTGGTATGATGATTTACCAATCACCAATCAGAATATGTGCTTCATTATTTCCTTCTATAGTGTGAGATACCTGCCTTGTGTGACTTTTCTTTTAATGGCTAGCATCTGTGTCCAGGTCTCTGTCTCCTGTAAAGACAACATAAGGAAATGGGTTCAGCCTAGACTTGATCATGGCTCCCCTGCACACTGACCTGTGTCTTCTCCAGTCATCTCACCTGATCCAGGAGAGGCAGGCCTGGAAAACCTCCATAATAGACTGACCTTTAGTTTCCATTGAGTTGTTACTTCATTTAGCTGTAAATTTATTCTTCCTACTTCAATATTAGGATATTGCTCATATTTTTATGAATTCTTCCCATGCTTTATTTAATGAGTACACCAGATCAAAGCATGATGAATAAAATAGTAACTCTGTCTTGAGAAGTTGAAATCCATTATTTTGGTCTTCTCTGTCTTTTTCTAAGTGTCTTACTTTGCATTCAACCACATACTGAAATTGTTTAATTTCTCTTTCTAATAAATTTGAAATTTGATTCATACTTGTTGTCTTTAATTTGTTTCTTTCCATGTCAAAAATCTCATCTTCACTTAAGTAGAGGTTTCTTGTAAATGACACTTTTATTTCCTCAGATGATAAGATAAGATGACATCTGGACCCTAGTTGGGGGAATACATGGCTTGTTCTGAGCCCAGAGCATGTCCAATTTTCTAATGATTGCTAGGCCTAGGCCTGAAAGATTCCAGCCTCCATGCAATCTAGTCTTCCATGCTGACTGGTTAAATCTGGCTTCTCTTAACTTCTGACTGAATTGCATTGTTAGCCTCATACTAACTTTGGCGATTTTTTTCTAATCTTCTGGATCCTTCTCATTCTCAGGGCAAGACTGTCTTCACCTGTATCCTGTATGTTCTAGCTGTAATCTAACTTTGTAAAACTGTTCTAGTAAACTGCAATAAATACAGCACATACCACACCACACTCCCTTTTTCTGATGTTCTCATGAGAGTTGGGCATATCCTATTTCTGACTTGTTCTATCAGATCTTTTTCCAATTAATTATTTTCTCTGGCCCTCAATTAGATATTGCTTTCAAACATGGTTGATTACTTCTACAAACCATTACTTCTTTATTAGTTCTAGCAGGACTTTCCCTGTCCAATTCCATTAAAATATTAGTGCAGGAGGAGGCCTGTGATTGAATGAGAAAAATGGAGGTAGCAGAAAGAGTTGCATGGACAGAAAGCAACTCAAAAGAGAGGAAGAAGCGAAGATGAAAGTGGACAGACAGAAAGGAAATGCTGATCCTGCATGGTTTTAAAAAGCTACAGGTAGGTATGAATATGATATAGGGATAGAGTGGCTGGGTGGTAGTGTCACACTCCTCAAATCCCAGCACTTGGGAGACAGAGGCAGGAAGAATTCTGAGCTCAAAGACAGCCTGATGTACAAAGTGAGTTCCAGGACAACCAGAGTACACAAAGAAACCCTGTGTGGAAAAAAGCGTAAAGGGATAGAATAATTGGGATCATGTGTATGATCAGGGTGGGCAGTTTGTATCTTTATCAATTATCTCTAAGAATACTGTGTGGGTATCTTGTGGACTAATAGAGAATTTATTGATATATAAATCTGATTTGTAAATTATAAACTTCTATAAGTTGTTTCTACTGGGTTGATGGGTGTTGTGGCAGCTGACTGTGGGGAGGATGGGTGTTGTATGGGTCTCCATGGNAGTGAAAGGAACTCGGGAGCTCCAGCACTGCAGGAGAGTTGGCAGGCAAACAGTAACTTGGAGGTTCTATTCTATATCCCTCAAGACTTACAGAGAAAAGGTATGTACTAAGGGTATGTCTGCATTTAAGCTGGATTGTATCTTTGGATAGGATCCCTTGCCACACCAGCAATGGTGCTGGATTAAAATTCCTCCACTGTTTCTAAACAGAATTCCTTACTCAGGAAGCATGGAGCTGTCTAACCTACATCAAATTGGGTCTGCCACTGTACCTGCTGACCAGAAGGACTCTCTGAAACAATGTTAGACAGGTTGCTTGTCTCTCACTGAGCTGTTTTTTGTTTTGTCTGTCACTTACAAACCTTCCCCTTCACTATCTGAAGATTCACACAGTGGATTGTATTGTTTTTATGGTTGTATTATCTGCATGTATGTTTGTCTCTGTAACACTTGTATACCTAGTGCCTATGAGTGACAGAGGAGGGCCTCAAGTCCCCTGGAACTGGGGTCACAGACAGTTGGGTACTATCATGGAGACATTAGAATCCAAGCACATGTTCCCTGTAATCACAACAAGTGCTCTTAACAAATAAACAAGTATCAAGTGGTCCTAAACAACTGACCCACTTTTATGACCTTTAGTGTGTGTGTGTGTGTGTGTGTGTGTGTGTGTGTGTGTGTGAGTGTGTGTGTGTGTATGCTTGTGTTTTGTATGTGTCTCCTTTTTTGTATGTCAGTAAGTATGAGGTAACAAGTCATATGGCAGAATATAGATAAAAAGAAATAGGTTACTCTAAGTTTTAATATAGTCCAAGAAGAGCCTATGTATATGGCCAAGGTGTGTGTAAATTTATTTTGATAATGAGTTTTAATTCTGAGGGCCTAGGTGCTGGGAGGAAGAATTGTGACCTAACTTCCACAGAGAAAGATCATGGAGCCTTCCAAGTGAAAGGCTGGAACAAACACATTGATAAGTCTAAAACTAAAGCTAAAGTTATTCCTAGATAAAAGTATCAGTGTTACTATGTAAATGACACAGTGCCCTCTGTCACCAAAAATAGTTGCACTCTTCCTATGAGACTCATCTCTTTTGGCTAAACATGGTTACCACCCCTCATCAAAGAATCAATCTAAAAACAACACAGAGAATAATGACTGCACACAATGCAGAAGAGATCAACAGATCATGGGGAGGCTAGTCCCCACTGATATATCAACATTAGAGCTCCTACATCTATGCTTCTGGACAGAGGAAATAGAAAGATTATAAAAGCCAGAACACCAGGAGTTCTGGTGTGGAACACTCTTTCCTAGAAATAACTGCATAAACAAGACAGGAGCAACAGCAGCAAAACATGGTGATGTAAAAGAAAGATCTTCTGTGGGGCTCCATCACCAGATGAAGAATTGCAGGCAACTGATGACTGTTGAGCTAGAATTAGTCTCTCCAGGGATGAACCTCATATTAGATGCCCAGAGGACAGTGGTCAGCCCTGAAACCATAGACACATAAACAACAAAAACAGACTCAGCACATTGCATTCATATACCTGTGTGGAAACACAGGCACTCATACATTGTTACATACACAGACATAGGTAACATAGAAGATGAAAGAAAAAGAAATGATTAAGGGGAAGAACTTGGAAGGGGTTGGAAGGAGAGTAACTGAGATGGCATAGAGGGAGGTTAGCATGGATGATGCAATTCTATTTTCTTAAAATTTATTTAAGAAATGAACTGGGAAAGGTGGCCTGTTTTAAAAACAGAATAGCTATTCTAGTGATGTGACGGTAAGAGTTCACAATCACTGTGTGAAAGGTTAAAAATTGTTGGGAGGCAGGGGAGGCTGGAGAGCTGGCTCAGCTGAAGAGCACTGACTGAACTTCCAGAGAACTGTGGTCTTAATTCCTAGCACCTACACTGTGACAAACAGCCCAGTGGGAATCTCTTGACAAGCACACCGAATCCAGAGCTCAAGAGAGGCATGGGTACCAGTGGATTGAAAAAACAGGAAGGTTCCTAAAAAGGCCTGTTTCTGGTTTACATTTTCATTTTGTACTCTAAGACCACAAGGTGAAGCTAACAAGCACAGTTAGAATTTGAGAGTTGGCAGGTTGTTAACAGCTATGAGGCATTGTTTCAGCTACTTCTCCAGGTTATTCTGTTCCAAGTGGCAAGTGAGGTTAATCTTAGACCTCAGTATCATTCAGTGCTTTACATAATCTATTAAATAAATCAACACATCAGTAGGTATCTTAGTTTACCTCAAAGGTCTATAACTTGATTTCCAGGATGTCTGTTTCCACCTTCTGCTCTCCAGTGGTACTGCATGCATGTGGTACACTGGCAAACATGCAAGCAAAATATCCATACATGTAAAGTAAAAGCAAAAATTTAAAAGGTGTCAGGCACTTTCTGAGGGTTGCTCAGGCTTATACTGGGGTCACACAGAAGACAGGTATTTATTTCATCTTATGAACTACAGAATGAGAGAAAGAGTTGCGGTATAGAAATCATATACATTTAAAATAGAGGCAGAAGAGGAGGAGGTGACTGGAATGTACTTCAGTTAGTGTCTTTGTTTTTTCAACACACAGAAAGCCCTGAATTTGATATACAGAGAGCATAAAGCAGATGTGCTATCAGACTCCACTGCACTTGTCTCATTTAACCAAAACAAAACCATTATAGCTATGGAGATACCTCAGTGAATAAGAGCACTTGCTGCTCTTCCACATTTCTCATAACAAGCAGAGAAATTCTCAAAGAATCCTATGTCATCCTAGATAGTAATGTACAGATCTACAACTAAACTCCAATAAAGCACAAATAAAAAAATGCACTGTGGGAGATTAATAGTGAATTCTGAGCTAATTTATCCTGACACTGGAAATTGGAGTTCAGAAAAATAGTTGCTTTCAGAAAAATTGGTTATGTTACTTGTTGGTACAACAACATATATAACAAGAACAACCCAAGATAACAGGCTTATTTTGGCTCACAGTTGGAAAGAACAGTCTGTAATGGGAGGGGAAACAAAATGATAAGGTGAAGGCTTAAATTTTTCTCAAACTGAATTTTAATAATGTTTCTTATATGCTTTAACCTCCTTTCTACCCCACTACTCACCATAGGTAGTGGGAAAGAAAGGATTTTAGGATTCAGGCAAAGTGGTCCTGTTTAGAAATTGTTCTTTAGAGCAGATCCCACCTATAATTGTCGATAAGAAGCTCAGTTCACCAGTCAGCAACACTAGCTCGCAAATACTAGGAAATACTTCAACAATCTACCAGCTGTTCAGTTTAGTAGAGTCTGGATACAGAACAGGAATCAGCATGGGTGGCACAACCTTGTAGAAACAGCCAGGACTCAGAAAAACTGACATGAGTCAGCAGGAGAGATTATGACAACCAGGAACACTAGAAATTCTCAAGGGTACCTTTCTCAGAACTGGCTTGCTTATCTTTCAAATATGACCACATTTAATAAATTTATTTTCCTGCATTTTACTGTAGGTGCCTCTTTCATTGTTTATTTGCCGACAGATCTTTGCACATTACAATTGTCAGAAACCAGGCTTTGACACTAAATCTTCTGGTGATAGTACCCAATATAAGTTGTGTGTGCTCAAGGTTCCAAGGCTTTGGAGACCAACAAAGACACACCCCTGTTGCTGTAAGGAACTAGAGACAAACTAAGAAGAAAGACCACAGACTCATATAAAGTACTGAAGATGAGCCTCATACCATGTAGCTACAGAAAAGAAACACAGAGGAGGCAAGTATGTCTCCTTCCTAAGGATGGAGGACATGACACACAAGGATAGGCCAGTAATGTGTGCAACAGAAAAGTCTCTGCAACTTCAGTAATAGGTGTCTGAATTAAAAATGATCTACTGAAATCTCTACATATAGTAATAAAGATGAGTGGGAAAGTACATGAACCAGAACAAAAGGAAATGCTCATTTCATAAATGGAAATTAGTGTACCTACAACCTACCCATCCTATGAGAAGTATTGGCCAGAAGCCTGTTTAAGACAAAGAACTTCAGAATACTGCTGTAGGTTTTCATTAAGAATTCTCTGGATGATCTGAGGGCTGGAAGATGTTCCAG
>NW_018392453.1:0-17834 GCF_900095145.1 Mus pahari | reverse complement strand
TGTCTTCAGAATGAGATTCTTTCTCTCACTTCCAGTATTCACTTGCCAGAGTCAGAATGTAGGCCAGCATGGCTTCCAGCAGCTAGAGAATGGCTGGTGAGCTGAAAATAACAAAGTCTTCCTCCTAAATGATAGTACAGATTTAGTACAGAATGATTTTCATTCACAATATATTTCTGAGCTTCTTGAAGAAGCTGATTGACTTTGCTTAAAGTACTCAGTGGGAGATACAGAGAACTGAAAGTCATGATTTACTGTAGGGGACAAATTTCCAGAGCCTTGCTCACTGACTTTAGATTCAGCTCTGGTTACTGAAGCAATGTTCCTTGGGACAAGTTTCTTACCCTGATCCTCATAGCTGTCGTGTTGACAACATCCATCTGATTCCTAGCCCAGATGCTGATCTGGTTGACAGAATCAAGGAGGGAAGAAAAAAACCAAAGTCCTACAAATCTCCATGGTATTATCATCCTCTTGCCTGTATGGGGTTTTCTTGCCTACTTGTATGTCATGGTCTTTAACTGGTGAGCCGAGGCCTCCTTCACTAATCCATAGCTTTCTGGTGATCAGAGACCACGTGGATCCTAAGAAGCTCAAAAAGTTCAGAATAGAGTTGGCTGCTCAGTCAGTGGCTATGCATACCATGTTTAAAGGAGGCCAAGTATACAAGTGGCAGGAAGTAAGAAAGATAATGTACTACACACAGATCTCTGATGATATCCACTCAAAATTTCTCCTGTGTTGCTCTATGGCATGACATTGACATTCCAAGACCTGCATGACACAAACATGCCATGGACCAGCCTCATTCAGGCCCCCCTTAATCCTCAGGAAATCTCAGGGTTTTGGACAGGTGGACAATGGAGTTGGCAATGAAGAGGGGGTGACAAACAGATACAACACAAGGGAGTCTGGATCTGAATGTAATTTTTATCTCAAAATGGGCATCATTTTATAATACAGAAAACAAAAGAATCAGATATCACAGCAGGCAAGGTACATCAAAGTATCTGTCACAAAACAGAGGAATGCCTACGAAGGACTGACAGGAACCAACTAGGATAAAATTCAATGTTAACAACTGAGATCAATGGGGCTAGAGAGATGGTTCAGTGGTTAAGATTGCTGACTGCTCTTCTGATGGCATTGAGTTCAAATCCTAGCAACCACATGATGGCTCACAACCATCCACCATGTGATCTGACTCCTTCTTCTGGAGTGTCTGAAGACAACTACAGTGTACTTACATAATTAAGTAAATAACTCTTTAAAACAAAACAAAAACTGGGATCAAAAGCAGCCTCACCTAAGGTCAGTCTTAGAAGTCCGGGCAAAGTCTTTGTGCCCTTGCCATACTTCCTATTCTAGTCTATTGTATAGTCCACCTTCATCCTAGACCATTGTAAAGCACTGTGTATGGGTATAACTCAGCTATCTATAGTTTTAAATATCTACTCTGATTCCTCCTTAGACGACAACCTTCCTTCTTCCTAGATAATGGTAAATTCCAGCATATGGGAGAAGCTTGCCCTGAGATTTCTAACTCTATGTAGTAGATGGTAATGCCTGATTTCTTTCACTATCTCTCTTACAATACTAGAGGTAAATCTGAGTGTCACTGAATAGGCAGCATTCTTTACTGTATTCAAAGCCCATGGTTCGCTCAAGGACTGCCTAGGACTGGTGAGGAATCTAACTTAACTATATGCCAAACAGAGACACTTATAATGAAGCAATATTAAGGGAAAGCACACAGATCCATTTACCAAGTAAAGCAAGGACAGATTTGGAGCATTCATTACTACAGGATGCAACGGTTCCAGGAGACTAAGTTTCTGTGAACTTTTCACCTCAGGACCATGTCCAGGATTTTCAACCTGTCACACAGGTCACTACTAGAGTGGATATAGCACAAACATGCAGCTCAAAGCTCTGTACATTCATTGGAAACATTTTAAAATTATCAATGACCCATGTTATGGCCACCATTTAATATCTCAGAGATTAAGGACCCAGGTTTTCTTACTTTTATCCATTGCTTGGGGCCTATGTAGTTGCAACATTCTTTTCCCACTTCAGTGTTCACAAGGGCATCTTCTATTACATCTGACCTTCTCTTGGTGCCACAGTTTGCATCTGTGGCATGGTGTAGCTCTACTAGCTCTTTACCTGTGGCATGGTAGTGTGTGAAATGGGAAACAAACAAACAAGCAAAATAACTCATAAAATTATTTAAAAATCTAAAAAACTAATAGTGAAATATTATTTTAAATATCATGCAATTAATATATTTGGAGTTATTTGAAATCTATATTGAGAAAACAGGTATTTTTGATATCACTGTAGACAATCATCTACATAAGACTGTTCAATTGATTGTTTTTTTATATCAAACAACTTTTATAATATTCCTTTTTATTTTTACAATATTTTATAAATTTTAAAGAATATATTTAAAAATGTATTGCAGGTTTTGAAGGGGGGCTCTCCAGGAGGAGTTGGGGTAAAAAGGGAACAAAGAATGTGATGTAAGTCAATTTACTCAAAACATGTTTCTAAATGTTAACAAATTCAGATAAATTGAATCTATTTATCTTTTCTCATCATAATGCAATAAAACTTAGATCAAAGGAAAAAAGTAAAGAAAAGAAAATGAAGTGTGATGTCCTGGTAGAACCAGCCTCCCCTGCTCTGAATGCATTGCCTGTTGTGACAAGACAACAGCTGTGTTAGACTACATGTATCAAAAAATGGGCAGAGTGAGATGTGCCAGGGAGACAGACAGCCCTGTGGGGTATAAAGATAGAATGCAGTCTCATATGCTTGCTGGTTGCAGCCTTGATGGCCTTGGGAATCCTCCCTCGGGTCCCAGATGTCTACTGCATCCCTGAGCAATCTCTCACAGTGTTCACACCACAAAAAGGAGAGGTCCCACCACGGGGCACCACTCCATGTGTCAGGGCTCAGATTCTGCTCACACTCTAGACATGCCTTTGGCAGTCTCACTTTGAAACATGACCTGACCTCTGTAAGGATCTTCCTGTCATCTTGTAAGCACACACTTGGAACCCATGTCAGTGGTCTGTGCAGACTCTGGGTCTGGCAGGAATTCTACCACACTGGATTTTGAAAGATCGGATTCAAAGTTTCTTCCTTCCTGTATATGTGATCATTCCAGGTTTCAGCATGTATTCCAATGATCTAACTGTCCTAACAGTGTGGTTACTGGAGGGTCTGGGGTGAAGCACAGGGTCTGTAGAGATATTTGAGAAAACTACACTGGTTGGGTACTGAGGGGAGAGGGTTTTCCATTAACTCTCCTGCTGTGGCTACTTGCAACTTTTGTTTCACTTGCTCCCTCTCTCCTTACTTAAAATATCTGTTTCTGAGAGCACACTGGGATTTTTGAGGGCCTTTCTGTCTTTACTATAACTCTGGACAATTTTCCTGGATTAGGGTGATCTCTAGGACCACAGTCAACCCTTTATGAACTCTGGAGTTTTCCCTTCTACTTTATAACATTTCCTTTTCTACTTTGCAAATAGCATNCATGATTCTTGCCAACAATCACTGCTTCTGATAGTTTTTAATCCAAGTCACCCTGGCTTATTCCTTGCAGATTTTCCATGTGTTCCTGAGTGTCCCATTACCAACTGATTTTATTTCATGCTTCTACAGAGAGTTATACCTGTGCCCAGTGCTGCACATGAGGAAGGTTCACACTCCTGTTCTCAGAACAGGGAATAAGTAAGGAGAGGTCTGTGGCTGTTGCCTACCACCAAGTTCATCTGCAGGATCCTACCATGAGGGTTAGGTTTCAGTACAGGAGAGGAGAACTCTTCCTTTGTCTGCTCGATATCATTTCCTGTATTTCTTTGCAAATAAGCTAGAGATGTCTGGACATCCCTCACTTCCTCTGACAGCTGTTGACTAACTTTCCCCACTTCATTCTCTGGACAGTATATCAGAGTGAGACTGTGTCTTCCTCTCCACCATNGATCTCCATGATCTTGAACTCCTCATCTTCCTGCCTGCACCTCCCAAGTGGGGGGGTTTGCCCAGGTGTGCCAGAACAGCTCCCTCACCTGGGACAATCTGAAGAGTGTCTAATTATCTATGTGGAGAGAAGGTTGCAGTAAAGTTTCAGATGAGATTTGTAAACAGGAAGTAATTAATTGCTGCCTGAATGTTTGTCGTTATTTATTGCTCTTTGAGAAGTGAATCCCCTCTAGTTCAGGAAGGTCTCTGCTTCCCAATGACAAGTGTTATAGGCATGAACTACTATGCCCTGCTACATTAGAAGAATTCTGTAAGATAATATTTTTAATAATAATCTTTTACACTGTCTTAGGTTTTCTATTCCTGTAAAGACAGACTGTAATAGCCTCATGTTCATGAATTCCATGCCAATTTAAAAGAATCAAGGAGAAATGAGGATACCATATGTTTACATAAATAACTATGACCTAGGTCTCAACATTGACTTAGCCATAGCCTTTTAGACCATAGGTTCTGAATATGTGGGTCATGACCTCCTTGGCAAACCTCTGTATCCACAAATACTTACATTGTGATTAAAATAGAAAATTAAAATCGTGAAGTCTTAAAAAAATAATAATAATTTCATGGTCAGGGTTCACCACAGCATGAGTAACTGTATTAAATGGTTCCAGCATTAGGAAGGTTGAAAACCACTGCTTTGGATAATCCACTGAGTCACATATGTCAGCAGCAGTGGGAAAACCATTAATAAGAGATCAGAAAACAAAACAGGTGATCACTANGGAATCTCTCAAGCTTGTTCCAAGACTCCCAAAAGGAAAACCTCACCTCCAGGTAAATCATAGGCTGCCGAGTGCTGCAACCTGACATCTCAGAGCAGCATTCACAGCCCTGGCCCCAGAGCCTCCGACAAGGACTGAATTGTGTCCAGACAGGAATCAACTCATTCACATCACTGGAAGTGACATGAACAGAGGTTCTTGCACACTTCACAGAAATCTACAGCAGCCAGTCTACACTCTCCTCATTTACAGGTAGTGGATCTCTTTCCAGATAGCTGAATAAAGGACCTGCCTAAGGAACAACTATTTCTCCAAAATGTTGACACTACATCTGCTGCCAAACAGAGCTGGTATAGGTCTTCCTCCTGTCCAGCCTGAACTCCTTTGAATCTGGCCCGGAGAACATGTTACTCCATGGTGTTGCAACCGGCCTGAACCTGCAAGAACGACTCGATGCCTGAGATACTTCTCAGCAGCACTTTATTCAGCAATGCCTTTCATGATGCTACAGGGAACACTAATGTACTAGCAAGGCCGCCCTATATACTGGAGCGTTCACTGCCCTGGTGCTCTGTGTCTTACTGTTGCCACGGGATAGGCTAAATCAAGAATCACTTCAATAACATAAGGCTGGGCAAAGAGGACTTGTGCTGAGTCATTATTCTTTTCAGATGGGCAGTGGAAGCCAGCGCCATCTCATTATTGTTATCAGATGGGCAGTGGAAGCCAGCGCCATCCTATAATGGCGAATGATATGGCTCGAAACATCTCCCCCTATTTAATTTTTTTTCACACACTCAACATATGCGACAGACCATGTAACTCCATAAGGGAGCAACCTCAATTGTTGGAAAGGTACCTCTTTGAGGTGGAGAGCACAAGCCACTGGTAAACACATGGGTGAAGATAGAGGTCTGATTCCCCAATGGATAAAAATGGCTATGTCCAATGCCTTCATCTGGGTTCCTCACCCAGTGAGACCTTGACCAGTACCTGTGTCAGTTTTCTGGGGAAAGGTTCTTGGACACTACCTTTATGCAATCAGACATATCCTCCAGAGGATGCTAAACTGGATACTACCTGCCCTCTGTGCAGTGCTTAGCCTTGCATCCCATGGTAATCTGGCTGTCTGGGTGAGAACTCTGAGCAGGTGAACCTGCCCCTTCTTTTAGCAACTGGTAGTCACATCCAAAATAGAGCACTAGTCTGTACACTGCTCCACCATCATACATACTCATGTACACAGGGGTGAGATTTTAGTGAGGCAAGCCACACAGTGGGCTCTTCTCCACTGTCCATAGCTACAAAAGCCTGATATACCACAGCCCTATGTCTGGCATGATCTCTTTTTAGAAAACAGAAGCACCACAAGCAGATGAACACAGCCAGACACATAATAGAAGCCATAGCAGCCATGCCCACCCACTCTTTAATCCAAGAAAAGGCTTGGGTGATCCATGATGTGAAGTATCCGAGGGTAACTGGATCCAATCTCGTTGCATTGAGAGAGGCTATCTGTGGTCACCAGTCTCCAGGTTATCATCATTGTCAGCATTAGAGGGAGGGTTCACTTTGTGCTGTGATGATTTTCTTGTCACTCTCTCAGGCACCCAAACAGGATCTGATCGGTTCTGTGGAAAAATACAAAGCGCTCCCCTAGATCTCGCAATCACGGGATCTGGGCCATACCAAACGCCAGACAGGATATAACAAATGGCATTGCTTGGTCAGGATCACCAAAAATCTTTGTTGCAGCATCCACCATCCTGGCTACAAAGTCTGAGAACGGATCAGCGGCTCCCTGGGTGATCTTTATAAGGTTGCCAGACACTTGACCTCTGTTTGGCAAAGCTTTCCAAGCTCTCACAGCAATATCATTAACTTGTGGATAAACTGCCTCAGGGTAGCCAGTCTGAGCATTGGCATATCTGCCCTGCCCCAGAAGCATATCAGTGTCCCAATACATCTGAGGCATTACATCTGTAGCGAGATTGTTTGCTGCTTGGGCGTTAGCAAATTCATAACGAAATGCCTTCCAATCTAAATACTGCCCAGGGCTTAAAGAGGCCCTTGTCAGGCTTCCCCAGTCTCCAGGAGTCATGCAATAGCGAGCCAATGCCTTGACTTGAGACACAGTAATAGCGGCATTCAAGCCATAAGTCCTTACTGATTCTGCCAAAACTTTCACTGTCTTAAAGTCAAGTGGCTCCTGGATTCTTTGCTGGTTGACATCTAAGAATACTGGGAAGGCGCCACAAACTTCCCTCTACGTCTGTGGACAAAAGGATGTACCCTCTCCCTTAAAGGGTGTATAATGGGGAGGGGCTGATGGCTTGGTCCTTTTCCTAATTTTTATAGTCCCGACATTTGCTTGCGGAGGGTCAGGACCGTATCTATCATCTTCATGGTGCCCTGCCTCGTCTTCCAATTCTTCTTCCTCACTGCTACTGAGCTCTGTGTTGCTTTCTAAGGTCAGCTCCCTAAGGGAAAAGTAAAGGAATGACTCCTCTCTGCTAGCATTTGCTCCTCTCTCCCTTAGCTTTGGTTTTGCTCTCCTTCTTCTTGTGCTAGGCTGTTTCCAGCAAAAAGAGCAACAAGTACAAAGAAAAACAAAACTAAAACTAACACTGCCAGGCCTGAATAGCTGAGGAGCCAGGCCAACATAGCTACAATCTAGTAAGCTTTATTCGTCCCAAAAATCTGGGATCCTTATCGCCCCAATCCTGGGACCTTATTGCTCCAATCCAGGGACCTTATTGCCTCCTTATCTCCGGAGAAACTTATCGGCCCTACTTACCCTAGGGGACTTACCGGTACCGCCGTCCTGGTGCTGAAGATTTCTGGATCTATGAGGTTCTCCCCTCGGGTCCCGGCATGGGCCACCAGCTGTCGCGACCGGCCTTGACCAGCAAGAACGACGTGATGCCTTAGATCCTTTCTAACAGCACTTTATTCAGCAACGCCTATCATAATGCTATGGGGAACACAATGAACTAGCAAGGTTGCCCTATATACTGGAGCGTTCACTGCCCAGATGCTCTGTGTCTTACTGTTGCCACAGGATAGGCTAAATCAAGAAACATTGCAATAACATAAGGCTGGGCAAAGAGGACTTGTGCTGAGCCATTATTATTATCATATGGGCAGTGGAAGCCAGCACCATCTCATTATTGTTATCAGATGGGCAGTGGAAGCCAGCGCCATCCTATAATGGTGAATGATATGGCTTGCAACACCATGGTCCTTGAGGGGGATCACAAACCTAGAGAGAAATGGGAATAAAGAAAGAGACGGAGACCATGCATGTTTGTCATAGTCTGATTTACTAAGGGGAAATGCCCAGGTGTTTATATAATACAGCGAGGGGTGATTAAAGAAAGCTCTGTGAAATACATATGGGGAGGCTAATTGGGAGTTTGAAACTTTTGTGATTTATCTCAGTTCCTTGGCGTCACTGCTCCGGAACATCGGCAGCTAATCTCAAAGTCTAGTTTCTTCTAACAGTCCAAGGTGACAGCTCCGGGCAGCTCCGGAATGTGAGAAGACTCCCTCAGTCCTTGATGTTTGCTTAGGGCTGGAATCTTGCTGGATGACCTTGCAGAGAGAGAGGAGGCAACTGGCTCCAAACAAAGGACTGTATGGCTTTTAGCTGCATGCTGTAAAATGCCTGGGCTGTGAGATGCCTGGGATGTAAGATGCCTGGGTTTTCTCAACCTGGTCTCCAACAAATTCCCCCTTTTCGATTNAATAGAAGTTGGGGAGGTGGCTATAAGAAACGGGTCGGTGAAGCACCTTGTCTTAGGCTATGAGGTGTGCACCCGTGTTCAGCACCCAAAAGC
This sequence comes from Mus pahari, assembly GCF_900095145.1. NCBI lineage: Eukaryota > Metazoa > Chordata > Mammalia > Rodentia > Muridae > Mus > Mus pahari. Next base: position 9,211 of record NW_018392453.1, on the reverse strand, counting down.
TAGGCCTGTTTATGTCATAGGTGGGCAAGGGCTCTGTCTTCGGCCACACTATTCACATGGGATTAGCAGGTGTTACCCTTCTCTGAGTCATCCTTGCAGCCAGGGGTGTGCCTCTGACCCACAGCACCCCACTCATCCCGTCATAGGCTCACTTCTCAGCTTATGGCCCTCAGCCAATATTAGGAGCCAGTGAGTCACCCATCTAATAATGGCATCTCCACAGCCTCTGGAACAAGGAGCACTCTGAATTTGAAGCAAGGGTAGAAAAATGCAGGCCACCAGCTGCTCTCTCTGCATCAGTGGAGGAGGGATCTTCAGAGGAGTCTTCGGTGTCCACACAATGGTAGTAGACTGCAACCGGATTCAAGGCAGCATCAATCTGAGATTTAACAAAACTGGTTAATCTGGAAAAAGCCCAAGGGCCAAAAGATAGAATCAGGAGAATGCCCAGGAAAGGTCCCAGAATGGTAGGGAGCAAAGTGGAAAGCCAAGGAGAGGTAGAAAAACAATTTTGATACCAGGATTCTTGCATTTCTCTTTTACGCATTCTTTCTTCTAAGCTAGCTCTAACTTTGTCTAAACTATCCTGAACTAAGCCAGTCTTATCAGTTTAAGAAAAACATTCTTCTTTGAGGGCTGCACAGAGTCCTCCTTCCTTCAGGAATAATAAATCTAGGTCTCTTCTATTCTGTAACACTACCTCAGACAGAGGTAAAGAATCTTTTAAATTTTTAGGCCTCTCTGTATCTCTCGAATGTCTCTGTCCCCAGCATAGTTAAGCCTGGCGAGCTATGGAGACTGATGTTGAGAGGAGATCAGGGAGGCAATTCCCATTTCTGCACCTGCAGCACTCACACCAAGGATCACTGCTAAGGTTACTGCAGTAATTGGCTCTCTCTTANAGCAGGGCAAGTTGGTGCCTTTATCACAGATCTGGAGTAAATCTTCTGCAGGATGTATNNTCAACTTTGGTAAAAGTTGAATCAAGACACAGTAATCTCTATTAGCTAAAAATGTCTGGGTAATCACATAAGTAGTAAGCCCAGTATAGCAAGCCAAATAGGTAACATTGGATGTTCCAAGATACTGAAAAGTGGCCTGTACAATAATAGTCTGATTGCAGACTTCTAGCAAGGCCTGTGAGGGGAGCATGGAAGGCCCCAAAAGGCATGAACCCACACCTAAAACCAGGATAAGTGTGAGTCCTGTGTTTTCCTAAGGATGCCAACCAAGCTCTTGGATATCATTGGTTGCAATGACTGATCCAAATATTGCTATTCCTTCATAAAAAGGAGGTTGAGGGGAAAAACACACTCAATATTCCTCATATTGGGTATTATTGGCTGCATGTATGGCAGCGGCATTCACTATGTCTAAAAGCAGCTCTGCTGAAGTGAGGGGTCCAGCAGGCAAAGTAGGCTGAAAAAGAACAATGGGGGTAGGAGTGCCACTCTGAGGAGGAATAGCTACTTTATGAACAATAGGTATATTAGGGGCTATAGGATGAAGTATAGGATTAGGTCCTATAGCACTTCCTCTAAGGTTAGGGATGGTCTTAGTTAACTGTATTTTAAATACCAACCCAAACTCTTTATGTTCTTTATATATATGCAAACCTCAGGAGGGAGTTTGTTTGTTAATCCATCCTAAGGTGTCTAGATTAGAGGAGGAACAGCTTTTCCCAATGGGGGAATTAAGGCCCCTTCTGGCATCATTTGGGCCTCCTTTATTTTTACTGTGATGAGGTCCCAAGATGAGGAAGGCTTCCAATAAGTATTACCAGTAGTTTCACATCCCCAACTGACACAAAAATAATCTCTCTCAAAGCGACATTTATGATTAAGTGATCGGTCATGGTTGGGAGCCAGGGCAAACGTAAAAGCCAGCAGTTATGCCTGTTAATATATGCAATATTTTGTTTAAGGTAAATCTGCCCTGTTGAGTGGCACACTCTGAATAAACTCCAAGCCCGTTTGGATAATCGGGGGCTCTAGTCTGAGGCCAAAACATTGTGGGAACTCCCCAATCAGGGTGAGCTCCAAGGGCTAATTTACAAAAATCGACCTCTAAGGGTTTCCAGGAAGGAGAACTCCCAACCGTGGAAGTGTCAAGGACTGTGTCTCCAGCCTCATTAATAACTTGCCACGTATAATTATGAAGTTGATAAGAATGTTGCTGAGCTTGACATTTTACTGGTGTTATTCTCCCCAACAGGCAGAGACACAGCCCTGTCCCTATGATCAGGAACGATGTCTTCTGAGGCACTTTCATTTTCCTGCAAACAAGCACATTAAAAATTCTCCTCAGGGTTTTTCTTCCCTGGGTAAATTATATGGTTTTATTAGGCATTCTGGAAGTCATCTAGCATTCTGTGCTTCTGTATCATAAATGCAGGCATGTCCTTTGCCCCATGTGAGGACTGTGTCTGGACCCTGCCATTTGTTGGACAATGGGTCTTTCCACATAGCTTGTGCATAGTTATTGGCTGTTGAGGGGTGCCAAAGGTGATCTGCAGCAGATTTGCCTGCAGAATCATATGAAAGAAAATTTAACACAAATAATGCATGGTTCAGAAGAGCCTTGAAATTGCCAGAGTGAGGGTATAGAACTCCTCCCCCAGACTGTAGTTTGAAAAGCATGTTCTTAAGGGTATGATGAGCCCTTTCTACAATACCCTGGACTTGGGGGTTATAAGGAATGCCAGTAACATGCGTAATCCCCATTTGATCACAAAACTGTTTGAAGCTGGAACTAGTACATCCTGGACCATTATCTGTTTTTAGAAACTTGGGTTGTGGAGTAACTGCCAAGCAGGAAATGATGTGATTAATGACATGCTTAGTGGCCACCCCAGTCTATAGTGATGCACATATAAAGCCACTAAATGTATCTACAGAGACATGAATATATTTTAACTTTCTAAAAAGAGTATAATGAGTGACGTCAATCTGCCATAACTCACCAGGGACCAACCCTCGAGGATTGACCCCTAAGTGTGGCTCAGGCAAAAGGGTGTAGGGAAAACTAGAAACTGGAGTGGCAGTTCTGGAGAGAAATACCCAATGCTTTGTTCATTAATAGCCTGCTCTACCTTGGCAAGAGATATTTGTGCTTCCTTGTCAGTGAGCAGGGAGGATGGATCTGAATCTCCATGCAGTACATCAAACAAAGGCTTTAACTCACCTGTTGTAAGCTTCAAATATGGGCAGAGTCAATTAATATCACCTAACAAGCGTTGAAAATCTTTAAGAGTTTGTAATAAATCTCTCCATAAATGAACCTTTTGTGAAAGAACTTATCATGAAACAGTTTAAAGCCCAAAAACAGATGAGGAAAGTGAATGTGAACTTTTTCAGGAAAGACTTGAACATGCAACCTCCTGATCTGGAGTCAAATGCACTACCATTATTCCACAAGGCCTATCTGACAAAGGCTGTGCAAACTGCCAGGTAAACTGCTTGAGACATCTAGTGGCTAAGGTCTACATCATGGCAGAGACCTGCCATTTTATTGAGGCCTCTGAATCTCTTTCTTTCCCTTTCTAAGCTGGTTGCTACGCTCTGCGCAAAAAACTGCGGCCCTAGTGGTGAGGAGGAGCGTCAGCAAGCACTGAGTCCCAGACAGAATCTACTGCTTTTGGCAGAGTAATTACAGGAAAAGCCAAAGCTTTGGGCCTGGGGGTGGTAACACTCAGGCCAGGGTGGTTCGGCACCACCATAAGTGTGGAAGAGCCACCTGAGGCATCTGCGGGTACTGTCCCTATAAGAGAGCCCAGGAAGATGGTAGGCACGCAGGAATTTGGCTGATAGGGAGGGAACCCCAAAAGGGTCACAGAGGGGAGTGTCAGCCAATCAGGCTTGTGATAGGGAACCGCCTCCTCCTCCTCCTTGTCCTCAACCTCTTCTGTGATTTCAGCGCCCAACGTTTTTGATATGGGTCTTTTAAAGACAGGATTAATTAGAGGAACCTAGTCAGGGAGTGGATCCTCTGAAAGAGGGGGATTAAGAGGAACCGACTACAGCTCTGGCATGTTTATAATTACTGAAGATGGGTGCTAAGGACCCTGTTTCTTGGGAGTGAGTGCCACTTCTGAGGCCTCTTGCGAAAGTGGGTGGAGACGGTATTCCGCCATTGACAAAATCTGCCTTTTGTCACAATTTTTAGCTGCACTTTCCATTAAATCATGAATCTATGATAAACCAGGGACATGCTTGATCTATAAAAAGAAATAATTTTATCAGAACTTTTTTCTTAACTCTCACACCTCACTCTCTGAGGGAAGCATTTAGGTCTTTAATAAAAACAGCCTCTTTTGATAGATTTTTACCCATTTCTTAATAAGACAGAGACAACTTAACTTTACTATTCTACAGAGAAATGCTTTTCCACATGCCTGGACGCTTCCCCTCTTTAAATCTACTAACCCAACTACAGAGGAAGTCTTTTTTTCACGCTTCCTCTCTGAATTCACTAACACTACAGGGGAGTCTTTTTCCTCTGATCAAGAGGAACGCCTCCCCTATGAAATCTTACTCCTGTTTGACTTCTTTTTCTTCTTCTTCTCTTTTTCTTCTTCTTTATTTAAAGTCGCGACTGTTTTTTTGGTTGGAGCTAGGCTCCTGTCTCCATCTTTCTGGCAAGTGACCCAAACCTCAAGCCTCACAGTTGGGCACCAAACTGTCCCGGCCTGTGGGACACTTTATTCCATGATCCATGAGGGGGACCACAAACCTAGAGAGAAATGGGAATAAAGAAAGAGACGGAGACCATGCATGTTTGTCATAGTCTGATTTACTAAGGGGGAATGCCCAGGTGTTTATACAATACAGCGAGGGGTGATTAAAAGAAAGCTCTGTGAAATACATATGGGAAGGCTAATTGGGAGTTTGAAACTTTTGTGATTTATCTCAGTTCCTTGGCGTCACTGCAGCCAGAACATTGGCAGCTAATCTCAAAGTCTGGTTTCTTCTAACAGTCCAAGGTGACAGCTCCGGGCAGCTCCGGAATGTGAGAAGACTCCCTCAGTCCTTGATGTTTGCTTAGGGCTGGAATCCTGCTGGTTCCCACCAAATGGCCTTGCAGAGAGAGGAGGCAACTGGCTCCAAACAAAAAACTTATGGCTTTCAGCTGCATGCTGTAAAAATGCCTGGGCTGTGAGATGCCTGGGCTGTAAGATGCCTGGATTTTCTCATCCCTGACTCCAACACTCCTTTACAAAATGGTTAGAAATATACTATTCCTCCCACAACATAAAAATAGTTCATTCATCACCAATTGATCCCTTCTCCATCTGACTACAGTAAAGATAATACCTTTGGTTCCCAAGAAAGCATTAGGGTTTTTAAGTACTGGAATTCTTCAGTATCAAATTAAGGCCTGATTAATGCTTCCAAAGCTTCCTGTGGAAAATATGTGGCTATATTAATGACTGAGTTTTTGACAATTTGTACTGAAACGACTTAGTCAATGAACATCTTACTTGAAAATAACATTCATTAACTTGGCATCCATTCAGTGTGCAAGTTTCTCCTATAGATATGAATGAAGCCAATAATGAAGAATTCAGTGATGTTTGATACATCAGTGTGGACAACTTTAAGGAAGTTACACCAGTGCCCATTTAGTGACTTATCAATAAGTACAATTTACAAGTAACCCAAATGGTTGGCAAATTCCTTTTATTCCTAGCAATTTGGAGCCAATAAAGTAAGGATGTCTGAGTGCTAGGCCAGTCTGGTCTACATAGCCACTTCCAGACCAGCTAGTGCTCCAAACTGAGATACTGTTTTCAAAGAAAACTAATATGGAGGACCCTTGCTGCTTATGCAGATGACCAGACTTGATTTCCCAGCATTTGAGTCTGGCAGTTCTGTTCCTTAACTCTATATTCGGGGTTTCTCACTACCTCTTCGGGAACCTATGATTACCTACCTGTTCCTTACATACACACAGAAACACACAAAAAATACATACAAATAAAAGTGAGTCTTAAAATTGTTTCTCCTTGGGAAAGTATTTTTACCATTCCTAAATCTGATAGGGGACTAATATCCAATATATACAAAGATCTCAAGAAGCTGGACTCCAGAAATTCAAATAACCCCATTAAAAATGTAGTACAGAGCTAAACAAAGAATTCTCAACAGAGGAATAACAAAGAGTTACAAAGCACCTGTAAAAAGGTCCAACATACTTAAACATAAGGGAAATGCAAATCAAAACAACCCTGAGATTCTACCTCACACCAGTCAGAATGTCAAGGATCAAAAATTCAGGTTACAGTAGATGCTGGAGAGGATGTGGAGAAAGAGGAACTCACTCCATTGCTGGTGTGATTGCAAGCTTGTACAACCACTCTGCAAATCAGTCTGGTGGTTCCTCAGAAAATGGGACATAGTACTACTGAAATATCCAATAATGCCTCTCCTGGGCATATACCCAGAAGATGTTCCAACTGGTAATAAGGACACATGCACCACTATGTTCATAGAAGCCTTATTTTTAATACTAATAGCCAAAAGCTGGAAAGGACACAGATGTCCCTCAACAGAGGAATGGATACAGAAAATGTGGTACATTTACACAATGGAGTATGACTCAGTTATTAAAAACAATGCATTTATGAAATTCTTAGGCAATTGGAGGATATTTTCCTGAGCGAGGTAACCCAATCACAAAAGAAGTCACTTGGTATGCACTCACTGATAAGTGGATATTAGCCCAGAAATCTAGAATACCCAAGAAACAATTTGCAAAACACAAGAAGAAAATCAAGAAGGAAGACCAACATGTGGATACTTCATTCCTCCTTAGAATAGGGAACAACATACCCAAGGAAGGAGTTACAGAGAAAAAGATTGGAGCTGAAATGAAAGGATGCACCATCCAGAGACTGCCCCACCTGGGTATCCATCCCATAATCAGACACCAAACACAGACACTATGGCATACACCAGCAAGATTTTCTTGAAATGATCTTGAAATAGCTGTGTCTTGTGAGGCTATGCCAGTGCCTGGCAAATACAGAAGTGGGTACTCACAGTCATCTATTGGATGAGAAACAGGGTCCCCAAAGGAGGAGCTAGAGAAAGTAACAAAGAAGCTGGAGGGGTCTGCAACCGGATAGGTGGAACAACAATGTGAACTAACCAGTATCCCTAGAGCTCGTGATGCTAGCTGCATATGTAGCAGAAAATGACCTAGTTGGCCATCATTGGGAAGAGAGGCCCCTTGGTCTTGCAAACTTTATATGCCCCAGTACAGGAGAACACCAGAGCAAAGAAGTGGGAATGGGTGGATAGGGCAGCAGGGTGGGGATAGGTTATAGGGAAGTTTCGGGATAGCATTTTAAATATAAGTGAAGAAAATATCTAATAAAAAAATTGGAAAAAAATTTCGCGGAACCCTCACACTCCATCCTGCAGAGGTGGGGCAAAGAGGACACATACTCCAAGGCAGGGTTTGATCAGCTTCCTCAGCTTCCTGCTGCACCTTCCTATATTCTCTCTACAGCAGCTTTCAGCTCTATTCCCTATCTGATTTGTTGGGGTCTCTCACCTCCACTAACCACTCTCCCTCTAAACATTATATTGTACCCCCTGCAGACACACAGGATTGCTATTAAGACCTCCCCAGATCTCCCAGAATGCAGCGTCATCAGACCATCCTACTCGTCATCGTCACTGCCCACTCGTTCGGATCTGCCTACTGGATCACATCTCAGCTCATGATCGGACCGTGTGACAGAGACAGAGAGACAGAGAGAGTTTCTCCAGGGGACTCAGGGAGGGCTTAGAATCCTTCCTTGTCCGATTAATAAAAATCATGCTCTGATCAGCGCAAACCGACAGGGCATTCATTTTCCTTGCAGCCTATCCTCTTTTAGGATGTTAAGCTCTTCAGTAAGAACCCAGTCCAAAGTGTTTTCTGCCCACGCAGAGACACACAAGTAGCGTCCAACGAGGCTGAAGATGACGAAAACATCAGGCGCTGTCGTGGAGCTTCATGCTTGTAATGAGTATGGTATCGTGCATCCCGGGGCAAAAAGCTATTTATAGGCACAAATTTTAATTGAGCGATGAAGTGTTTAACCCGACACCTCATTCCTCAAAAGGCAGTGTACAAGGATGGGACATTCAGGCATGTGTCCGCAGTCCTACAGACTGAATTCAGGCAAGGGAAAATTGGGTTTAAAAAAATTCTTTTTTAAATTCCTCCTGGCCACGATCTAGAGAGTAAATGTAATGTAATATTCTTCTGGAGACAGACCAAAGTACAGAGACATCTGGCTTTCGCTCTGGACTCCTACAGTAAAAGTTTGATACCTTTTGTGTATTGTTATGTCTGGTGCACCAATTGTCCATGGGTCGAGTCATGTACATTCTTGTTTCATTATCTGTATGAGTGGCCGTTCTGTGTTCCATGTCTAAATGTATTAGAGCTTGCTAAATTCTTGTTCGCTTTTGCAGTTTTGCTGCTGCAACCCTAAAGAGGCTTGTGGCTTAGCCAGAAATCAAAGACAGCAGGAGGGCTCCTGCGAAAAACTGCTTTTTTGAGTGCCTTTAAACTCTAAATTTTAGAGCAACAAAAAAAAGCTGATTGTTGGTTTTTTCTTAGAGATTTCTCATGATTAGTGATTTTAGTATGTGACAAGGGTCTTCATTTGTAACTTTATAGCTAACCATTGTAAACTTCTGTGGTCTAAATTTAAAATTCGTGTAGCCACTTCATTTCAGTCTTTGACTTGCTTTAAGGTTATAAAATGCTCTTCATGGCTTAAGTTATTGATGTTCTTTAAAGGTTTTAACTTTGGTTACAAATAGTTAGTTTAAATTGGTTAACTCAGGGTTAGAGTCATTCAAGGATTGATAAGGTGTTTTAAAATTGGTCTTTGCCTTCCCACGTGGGGAGGATAAAACTCAAAATAGCCTTGGCCGGCTTTTTCTTTTGTTTCAAAAACTATGCCAAAAAATTCTTGTGGCCACACCCCCTGCCTTCAGGGAGGCTGTCCATGTGTTGCTAATAGTAAAGATTTAATTCAAAATTTATAGGAGGTCAATCAGGCATTAAAAAATGGCTTGCCTACTTCATATAAAATTATTAAAGAGTTTGTTTTTCCTTGATAATTGTTAAAGGTTTGCCTCTGGTAAACTGGTTATCATTAATAAGTTTTACCTCTAAGTATAGCTTATACAGCTTACAGTATATAAAA
>NW_018392452.1:0-7258 GCF_900095145.1 Mus pahari | reverse complement strand
CCCAGTACAAGGGAACACCAGGGCCAAGAAGTGGGAGTGGATGGGTAGGGGAGCAGAGGGGGGGAGGGTATAGTAGACCTTGGGGGATAGCATTTGAAATGTAAATACAGTAAATATCTACTAAAATATTTGGAAAAAATAAAATGTTAATTTCAAGCACAGTGAAAAAATTAACAATAATAGTTAAATGATGTTTGTAGAACGTGATTTTAATATTACAACTGTTAATATTTAACAAGCAGATTAATTATTTCTATATGTATTTTGTTGTTGTGTCTCCCTTTTCATTACTGATTTTCTTAATTTGAGTACTGTCTCTGTGCCCTCTGGTTAGTCTGGCTAAGGGTTTATCTATTGTTGATTTTCTCAAAGAACCAGCTCCTGGTTTTGTTGATTCTGCCTATAATTCTTTTTTATTTCTATTTGGTTACTTTCAGCCCCGAGTTTTATTATTTTCTGCCACTACTCCTCTAAGGTGTATTTGCTTCTTTTTTTCTAGAGCTTTCAGGTGTGCTGTCAGGCTGCTAGTGTAAGCTTTCTTTAGTTTCTTTTTGGAGACTCTTAGAGATAGGTGTTTTCCTCTTGCAACTGCTTTCATTGTGTCCTATAAGTTTTGGTGTGATATGTCTTCATTTTCATTAAATTCTAAAAAGCCATTAATTTCTTTCTTTACTTCTGTCTTGACCAAGTTATCATTGAGTAGAGCATTATTCAGCTTCCCCGTGTATGTGTGCTTTCCATTGTTTTTGTGGTATTTAAGATCAGTCTTAGTCCGTGGTGATCTGATACAGTGCATGGGATTATTTCAATCTTCTTGTATCCATTGAGGCCTGTTTTGTGACCAATTATGTGGTCAGTTTTTGAGAAGATACCATGAGGTTCTGAGAAGAAGGTATATTATTTTGCTTTAGGATAAAATGTTCTATAAATATCTCTTAGACCATTTGGTTCATAACTTGTGTTAGTTTCTCCATGTCTCTCTTTAGTTTCTGTTTCCATGATGTGTCCATTGGTGAGAGTGGGGTGTTGAAGTCTCCCACTATTATTGTGTGCAGTGCAGTGTGTGCGTTGAGCTGTACTAAAGTTTCTTTAATGAATGTGGATGCCCTTGCATTTGGAGCATAGGTATTTAGAATTGAGAGTTCATTTTGGTTTTTCCTTTGACCAGTATGAAGTGTTCTTACTTTTTTTGATACCTCTTGGTTAATATTAGTATTAATATTTGGTATTAATATTAGAATGGCTACTCCAGCTTTTTTCATGGGACGATTTGCTTGCAAAAGTGTTTTCCAACCTTTTACTCTAAGGTACTATCTGGCTTTGTCAATGAGGTGTGTTTCCTTTATGCATCAAAATGCTGGGTCCTGTTTACATATCCAGTCTGTTAGTTTATGTCTTTTGGGAGGAAATGAGTCCATTGATATTTAGAGATATTAAAGAAAAGTGATTGTTACTACCTGTTTTGTTTTGTTTTGTTTTTGTTTTTGTTTTTATTGTTGTTGTTATTGTTTGTTAGAGATGGAGTTATGCTTGAGTGGCTATCTTTTTTATCAAGCTTGCATTAAATAAGTCTGAAACCATTCTCAGCTCATGGCATTGTACAAGGGCATCTGTCCAAACAGATTCATTTTAACAGGTCACAGTTTTTAAAAGTCATAGATACTGTAAGTTCTGTATAAGCCGGTGGACGGCAAGTTAGTTCTGTTTGACTTATAAGCCTCAATGTCACCACAGAATAAAGAATGAAGCCAAAGAAAGCATTATTGGTCACTCATAGAGATAGTGTTGTTTCTATAATTTGAAGCTTTCTGAATGGACAGGTTCAAGCCTGATCCAACTGTAAAAGGATCACTCAGTGAATAGAATATATGGGAACTGTACACAGTGTCATTAACTTCCATCATTAATAGCTTACTCAGCACTATACCACTATTGATAGATTAAAATAACCTGCTTCTGAGGCCCCATGGAGGCAGCCTGTGCACGCAGCCTCGATGCCCTGGTCACCTCATGTCCAGGGCATGCCACACAGTCCAACAGAAACTTTGGCTTTAGGAAGGAGTCACAGACTTTGAAAACAACGGCTTTAATCATCATTAAGTGTGCAGTGGGAGGGAGTTTGCTTCAGAGAGTCTGGGCAGGGCTGGCGGCAGGTCTCTCCTGCTGCCACAGCTGCAGACACTAGTATGTACATGACAAAACAATGAGGGAAAGCAGTCCCTTTCAAACAAACGAAAAAAAAATGTTCACAGTGGTTTGCATCAACAGAATGCATTTATGACAATTACATGTAGAGACTCATACACCCTAGGGCTCTCTTTATATCCTAAAGAAAACAAACATTTACATTATTCATGACTTGTACTATATTTTTAAAAAAAGATCAGTTGTACACTTTCTCCTTGGACAGGATGAACTGCCAGGGTGTACAGCTTAACACCATCATCAGAATTGTCCACAAAGGGAACAGAGGTTCAACACCAAACAAAACGTTCTGAGAGTGAAGTCCTTCACTTGCTGCTATAACCAGCAAGTGCCAGCAGTAATCAAATGGAGGAGGGCCCGACAGGTGTACCTGGGCAAGCTGACCAGCACATCACAGTTTAAAAGGAAGGTTATGTACTAGTATGTTACAAGTCCCAAACAGGCAGTGTCAAGTGACATCTATTTCTTTCCTTACTTTGTGATCATACCCCAGTGGCAGTGTGAAAGGTCTCATGGCATTGGGTTTCTTTTTCTCTGCAGGTTTTTAAATCTGGAAGGAACACATGAGGGTCTCAATCCACACTCATCATGGCCCCTATATTATCAAACTCGAACCAGTAGTTGGGTGCAGAAAACAGAGTGACTCACTGCCTCTTTGCAAAAAAACTCATAGCCATCTTCAACCACCTGATGGGCTCTACATATAAGAGCCAAATCATGCTTATGGAGAAATTTTGCAATCACTTCTGCACCAAATGTGAAGGACACTCCTCTGTCATTTTCACCCCAGCCTAAGACATCTTTATCAGGGTCAGACCACAAAAGATCACAAAGAAGACCTTGATCTGGTACATCAGTTGGTCTCACAATTCACCGAATCTACTCCATAGATTGAAGATCTGGTAATAAACCTCATGACAGCAGAATATCTTCTCATCCATGATGGCTGCTATCGGTAAGCAGTTAGAACAGTCTGTGAACGTTTTCCACAGTTCAATGTTGTATCTTCTTTTACACTCATCATNAAATCCATAGATTCTATTGATGCTGGCACACTCATGGTTCCCTCTGAGAAGAAAAAAGTTCTCTGGATGCTTGATTTTGTAGGCCAGCAAGAAGCAGATCATCTCTAGTAACTGTTTGCCCCTGTCCACATAGTACTCGAGAAAAAATTGCTGCTCTCTGGAGGGAAGCCCCAGTATTCAAACAGACAGAGCGAATCGTAGTACTGCCTGTGGATGTCACCACATATCTTGAGTGGTGCTTCAAGTTCTAAAAGGACAGGCTGACTGAGGAAGATCTCCTGAAACTTCAGGCAGAGTCCTCGGATTTCGTTCTCCTGGAGCTGGACATTCTTGGCAGACTTGGACCCTCTCACTTCCAGCAGTCTTTGGATGACACTGTCGATGTTGAGTTTATCGATATCCTCCATCACCGTCTGGCTGCTGACTCTCCCACACTGGCATTACCACTCGCTCGTGCAAGAGGTGGAGATAAAGGTACAAGAAGCCTATAGAACACCAAATAAATGGGACCACAAAAGAAAATCTTCTTGTCACACAATTATTAAAACACTAAATTGACAGAGCAAAGAAAGACTATTAAAAACTGTGAGGGAAAAAGGCCAAGTAACATACAAAGGTAGATTTATCAGAACTATAACAGTCTCTCTCTCTCTCTCTCTCTCTCTCTCTCTCTCTCTCTCTCTCTCTCTCTCTCTCTCTCTCTCTCTCTCTGTTTGTTTTTTGTTTTTCCAGACAGGGTTTCTCTGTATAGCCCTGGCTGTCCTGGAACTCACTCTGTAGGCCAGGCTGGCCTTGAACTCAGAAATTTCCCTGCCTCTGCCTCCCAAGTGCTGGAATTAAAGGTGTACACCAACACTACCCAGCTTGTAACAGACTTCTCAGCAGAGACAATGAAAGCCAGAAGAGTCTGGTCAGAGGTCATGCAGACTCTAAGAGAAAACAAATGCCAGTCCAGACTACCATACCCAGCAAAACTCTCAATCAGCATAGATGGAGAAAACAAATTATTCCAGGACATAGCCAAATTCAAACAGTATCCATCTACCAACCCATCCTTACAGAGGATCCTGGAGGGAAAAATCCAACACAAGGAAGATAGCTGCATCAAAGAAAGGACAAAATATTAAGCATCTTACAACAAAGTCTAAAACAGAGCCACAAGCACATAAAACCACCTACAAAAACAAACACATCAGGAGCAAACAATCATCTCCCTTTAATACTCATCTCTCTTTAATACCTCTCAATACTAATGGACTCAACTCACCAATAAAAAGATATAAGCTAGCAGACTGGATACACAAACAAGATCCAGCATTTTGCTGCATACAAGAAACACACCTCAACAACAAAGACAAGCACTATCTCAGAAAAAAGGAAGGGAAAAAAGTCGTCCAACCAATTGGTCCAAGGAAACAAGCAGGAGTCACACTCCTAATATCCAATAAAATAGACCTCCAACCAAAAGTTATCAAGCATGATAAAGAAGGATACTTCATATTTCTCAAGGGGAAAATCCACAAAAAGAAACTCTGAATTCTGAACATCTAGGCCCCAGATGTAAGAGAACCCAAATTCATAAAAGCAGCTTTGCTAAAATTCAAAACACATTGAACCACACACAATAGTGGGAGATTTCAATGCCCCACTTTCACCAATGAACAGGTCACTGAAACAGAAACTAAACAGAGACACGGTGAAACTAAGAGAGGTTATGAACCAAATGGATTGAACAGATATCTACAGAACATTTCACCCTAAAAGAAAAGAATACACCTTCTTCTCAGCACATCATGATACCTTCTCCAAAACTGATGGTATAATTGGTCAAAAAACAACCCTCAACAGATACAAGAAGATTGAAATAATACTATGCATCCTATCACACCACCATGGCCTAAGGCTTGTCTTCAACAACAGCAAAAACTACAGAAAGCCCGCATACACGTGGAAATGGAACAACTCTTTACTCAGTGATAACTTGGTCAAGGAAAAAAGAAAGAAAGAAATTAAAGACTTCCTGGAATTTAATGAAAATGTTGACATTTCATACCCTAACCTGTGGGACACAATGAAAGCAGTGTTAAGAGGAAAGTTCAGAGCACTAAGTACCCTGATAAAGACACTGGAGAGATCTTACACTAACAACTTAACAGCACACCTGAGAGTCCTAGAACAAAAAGGAGCAAACTCACCCAAGAGGAGTACAAGGCAGGCAACAGTCAAACTCAGGGCCAAAATGAACCAAAAAGAAACAAAGAAAAAGCCTGGCTAGGTGGCACACGCCTTTGATCCCAGCACTCGGGAAGCAGAGGCAGGAGGATTTCTGAGTTTGAGGCCAGCCTGGTCTACAAAGTGAGTTCCAGGACAGCCAGGGCTATACAGAGAAACCCTATCTTGAAAAACAAAAAAAAAGAAAAGAAAAGAAACAAACAAACAAACAAACAAAGAAAAAGAAAAAGAAAAAGAAAAGAAAAGAAAAGAATACAAAGAATCAGCAAAATCAAAAGCTGGTTCTTTGAAAGAATCAACAACATAGATAAACACCTAGCCAAACTAACTAAAGGGCCAAGAGACAGTGTCCAAATTAATAAAAACAGAAACAAAAAGGGAAGCATAACAACAGAAACAGAGGAAATTCAAAAAATCATCAGATTCCACTATAAAAGCCTATACTCAACAAAACTGGAAAATCTAGATGAAATGGATGGTTTTCTAGACAGATGCCACATACCAAACTTAAACCAAGAGCAAGCAAACTATCTAAACAGGCCCATATCATATAAGGAAATAGAAGAAGTCATTAATAACCTCCCAACCAAAAAAAGCCCATGGCCAGACAGATTTAGTGCAGAATTCTACCAGACCTTCATGGAAGACCTGATAGAATTTTCCTCAAACTATTCCATAAATGAGAAACACAAGGAATACTACATAACACATTCTATGAAGCCACAATTACTCTGGTACCTAAACCACACACGGACCAAACCAAGAAAAAAAGAACTTCAGACCAATCTCCCTTATGAATATCAATGCAAAAATACTCAGTAAGGGGGCTGGTGAGATGGCTCAGCGAAGGTCCTGAGTTCAAATCCCAGCAAACACATGTTGGCACACAACCACACATAATGAGATCTGATGCCTTCTTCTGGCGCTTCGGGAGATAGCTGCAGAATACTTATGTGAAATAATAAATAAATCATTGGGCCACAGTGAGCAGGGTTGACTGGAGCAAGCAGAGGTCCTAAAAATTCAATTCCCAACAACCACATGAAGGCTCACTACAATCTGTTCAGCTACAGTGTACCCANATAAATGAAATAAATAAATAATATGTTTTAAAAATACTCAATAAAATCCTTGCAAACAGAATCCAAGAACACATCAAAACCATCATTCAACACGATCAAGTAGAATCATCCCAGGGATGCAAGATTGGTTAGGGTTGGGCAACAGGCCGAAATTGAGATCCAGCTCAAGAGGAGGCCCCAAGGCCTGAAACTATTACTGATGCTAAGGTGTTCTCACAAAAAGGGGTCCATCCTGACTGCCCTCAGAAAGACCNAACAAGTAGCTGAAAGAATCAGCAAGTGGCCTGACTCCCCATCAATGGACAGGAGCTGCTGAGAGCTGTGGTTGAATTAAGAAAGAAGGTGAGAAGGAGGTCGACTCTATAGAAAGACCAGCAGTCTCAACTAACCTGGACCCTGTGATCTCTCAGACACTGAGCCACCAACCAGACAGCATACACCTGCTGATTTGAGGCCCCCAACACAGATACAACAGAAGACTGCCAGGTCTGGACTCAGTCAGAGAAGATGCACCTAACACTCAAGAGACTGGAGGACTCAGGAGGTCAGCTGGAGTAGGGGTGAGGAGGTTGGGACATCCTTGTGGCGAAAAAGAGTGGGAGGAGGTATGGGATGTGGATCAATCAGGTGATGAACCAGGAGGGGGATAAAAACTGGCCCATAAATAAATTAAATAAAAATACTCAAGGGGTAGCACATGCTACCGAGGACTGT
>NW_018392451.1:9932-28220 GCF_900095145.1 Mus pahari | reverse complement strand
TGGGAGTGGGTGGGTAGGGGAACAGAGGTGGGGGGAGGGGTATGGGAAACTTTCGGGATAGCATTTGAAATGTAAATAAAGAAAATAATAATAAAAAAATAAAATCATTTTGAAAATAAATTTGGCTCAGAAATTGGAAATGGATCTACCTCTAGATACAGCTATACCACTCTTGGACATATATCCCAAAGAAGCTCCACCATACCACAAGGACTTTTGTTCCACTGTGTTCATAGCAGCTTTATTTGTAATGGCCAGAAACTGGAAAATATGTATAGGTTCCTTAATTGAGCAATGGATAAAGAAAATGTGGCACATTAATACAATGGACTCAGCTATCAAAACCAGTAGCATCATGAAATTTCCAGGCAAATGGATGGAACTAGAAGATCATCCTGAGTGAGATAACACAGATCCAGAAAGATAAACATGTTAGTTATTCACTCACAAGTGGATATTAGTCACAAAGTACAAGATAACCATGCTACAATCCACATTCCCAAAGAAGTTAAGTAACAAGAAGGGCACAAGGAGAGATGCTTGAATCTCACTGAGAAGGTGAAACAGATTAGACATCAACAGGGTGGATAGAAGGATGGGTCTGGGTAAGGGAGATGGTGGGGATCACAACAGGAGAGTCCAGGTCAGGGAGGATGTAGGGACAGAGTACTTGGAGAAACAACTGAATCTGAAGTGACATCTCTGGGTTGAGTCTCAAACCTAGGACAATTGAAGCTCCAAAGAATCTAGGAAGTTGACCCTAGAGAAGACAGCTAGCAATGGAGGATATGGCATATGAACCAGCCACCTCCTGTAACCAGGCAAGACTTCCAATCGAGATATACATTGAGACATAAACACAGGAAAGAAAATCCTTAGACCCACAACTCGTCCTGTGCACAAGAAGGCAGGGGTAAAAGATGGAGCAGATTTTGAGGGAAGGCCAACCAATGACCGGCCCAACTGGAGACCTATGCTATGAGAGGGAGCCCACCCCTGATACTGTTAATGATATTCTATATTTGAAGCCTAGCATAATGGCCCTCTGAAAGGTCACTTAGCAACTGATGAAAATTGATGCAGAGATGCTTGTGGAATCCTGTGGAAAGGGAGAAGATGGATTGACAGAGCTGGAGGCATCAAATACACCACAAGAAACTAAAACAACAACAACAGCAGCAGCAGCAGCAACAACAACAACAACAAACCCTAGAGAGTCAACTAACCTGGCTTTGTGGGGGCTCATAGAGACTGAACTGCCAATGTAGAGAATGCATGTGACATATCTAGACCCTGTGCATATACATAACATCTGTGCAGCTGAGTCTTTCATGAGAGGCTCCTAAAGTGAAAGCAAGGTTTTCTTGAACTACATTGTCTTCTTTGGATCCCTTTTCTCTAACTGGCCTGCCTTGTCTAGCCTCAATAAAAGAAGAGGTGCCTAGTATAACTTGATATGCCAAGGCTGGTTGATATGGTTGATAAAAGGGAGGCTTTCCCTTTCATGAGGAGACATGTAGGAGGGGTGAATGGGGGGGGGATAAAGTGAAAGAGAGAGTGTGGGAGGAGAGGAATGGGGGAAGCTATGATCCAGATATAAAGCAAATAATAGCTTAATTAATAATAATAATAATAAAAATAAAAATATTTCTAAATCTTGAGCCATTTCCAGTATACTGTTTCTACTTCCTGCTTGTGATATAAGATAGGAGCTCTCAGCTGCTGACTCCAGTCACCATATTTTCCTTATGCCATGATGCATCCTGATCTCTCTGGAACCATGAGCCCAAATCAACTCTTGTATAAGTTGCATTGTTCATGGTGTTTTATCAGAGCAAGTGTAAATTATTCAACACAATAAGCAGTCTTTCTACCAATGAGTTAAATCCTTAGCCCATGATATTTTGAGACAGCATCATACTGTAGCCCAGGATGGACTAGGACTTTTGGCCTTACCTCTGCATTCTGAGTTTTAGATGACAGGTGTACACAGCCAAGCTTAGCTTCTCCATTTCTTAATGCTGTCCTCTATGAGAAATGGAGTTCTGGTTCATACTAACTTTTTTTTGGTTTTGATAATTGATACATACTCACTTTTCTACAAGTACTTATTAGTCCATCCTAATCATAGAAAATAGTCATTGACACCTTCCTGCATGTGTCTAACACAGTTTGATCACATGCACTCTTTGCCCTACTTCCCCCTTCTCCTCACCTATTCTGTTCTCTCACAGTCGCTCCACTACTTTCAAGTCATTTGTTTTTCACGGGAGCTTTTTCTTTCCTGTCAAAATGGTGTCAAAGTCCTGAAATCAAGACTCTTCCTGCTTTAACCTCATGAGTTATGGAATTTCAGGCTTATGCCAGAAAGTCCAGCTCAGATTACTAGGAGAAAAGGTTTCAACATGTAGAAACAGAAGACTTAATTAAAAACAGTACTACGCCTAGGATCTCTCCATGCAAATAAACACCCACTTCCCTGACACCTGGTATGTGCTTGGTCATGGAAAAAGTCACTCCCTATGTAATTAGAGCAGGTGGCTGTCTTCTCTCCCAGTTTCTGTGATCCTTGGACAGAAATTTTATTTCTCCTCTTGTGACTGATTGGTAGGTCAGTGTATAAAATAAGTACTTAATGAATATTTATGGGGTGAACCATGTAGGGGGAAGGAGACACACACTGATTCTAAGTAAGCTGTGCTGCACAGAGGTCGCAAATACATCTACCTCGCTGCTAGGATTGGCAGAAAGTTAGGGAGCCTTTCAGCTGAGTGCCATGGCCTGGTTGCCTTTATTGACACATACAGATATTATCTGGGCAGAGAAACTATAGGGATTCTCATACATATGCATTCCTAGGAGATGGGGAAATATTTCAGGGCCAAGGTTACTTTCATGGGGATAGGAGATGGTGCCTACAGAAATGAGCTGTTTCTCAGAGAGAAAGCATGTTAAGAGGGAGGATCAGATAACTGTGGCCATTGGAAGCCCATGAATGGTGAAGATGATTTGAAACAGAGAAGCTGAGTTCTCCTTATTGACACACATGGACAGACAAGTTCATATCCCCATCCTATGATCAAGCACACCAAAGAAAATAAAGAAAGATGTTTCAATTCAGCAGTTAGAGGTTACTGATGACCTGTACCTGTCTACTCTGTAACCAGGTAAGATGCTGCTGGTTCTCAGAAAATGTGGGATCATGGGTTTCACAGAGAACTTAGAGAGTGGGCTATGTCAAATACTCACAGAACCATCCCAGGGAACATTAAATTATATCCCTGCTGCCCTTTTCTGTTCAGCTGTAGACTCCTCACATGATAGCAGAACTGAATGCAGAAAGTGACCACCATGAGATCCATGTCTGTCTGTATCACCAGGTGCTCCAAGTTTGTCTGCAACACTGTGTGTGCAATGTGATTTAGGCCAGGCACTATTGTTCCTTGATGATCATGCATCATGAGTGTCAGGAGCTTCATATTCCGATTTTCATACAGACAGTGGAGCAAACCCAGACAAGATGTTTGATGGGGTTGCCATTTCTCTAGGATGTACCATATCAGATTCAACTTTGACTTCCCATGAAGCTGGCAGGAAAAGACCTTTTGCATTTCTTTCAATCCCTCTTTACTCAAAAGACCAAATAGAAAGCGCACAGTGGGTGCCTCAAACAGGTTTTGCCTTCCATACATTTTTAGCAGTGTTCTCAGGGTTCTTTTGAATTCCACATCACCATGTCTTTCATCACTATCCTCCAAGATGTAAGACATGGCTGCAAAGAACTCCTGGAGGCACAAGTGGGCAAAGCTGTAGCTCGGAGAACTGGGCTGCTTTTGAAGGACACCAGTCTCCAGGAAAGTGGCAATGGCATCCTCTGCTAACCCTTGCTTACAGAGGTCACTCTCACTGAACAGGGTCCTTCTTTTCCAGATGCCTTCAGCAGCCAATGAACAGAGGGCTCTGAGCTGGGTCCCCATATGCTGCCCTGGGGTTGTCAGGGAAAGGTATTTCAGGCAGAGGGCTGTGGTGGTCTGTGAGTTCAGTGAGAGTACTCCACCCTGCTCCATCTGCTTTTTCAGGCAAGAGCAGACCAACCAGCACACCCAGGGAACCTCACACAGGGTCAGGAGCACTGGGTTTGATTTAACCAATCTAAATGCAGCAATTGCTTCTATTTCCTTCGCAAAATATTTGTAGAAATAGTTTTTCCGTTCCAACATATTGAATCCTAGGACTTCTACCTGCCATGGCTGCTTCAAGGAAAGAATGGATTTCTTTAGTGCTGTGGTCCGAGCTGTGAGCAAGAAGGAAGCCTCAGGAAGGATGGATTTCCCCAGCAAACTTCCCAGCAGTGTGTGCACAGGCTGCATTTTACTCCAGTGTAGACATAGCTCAGGATTCTGTTCCTCCAAGTCCCATGCTGGCTCATCTATGCCATCCAGGATGAAGAGTAGCTTCTCAGGCTGAGACAGGATTTGCCTGATGGGAGCTATGGGCACTTCCTGGCCTTGTGCTATGAGCTCAGCCAGACTCAGCTGCTTGTGCTGGGCCAGCTCTCTGCAGCTGAAGAAGAAGACATGCTGGAAGTGATCCCTGTAGAGCTGGCCTTCCTTCCAGGCTCTCCTCACCTGTCTGGCCAGTGTTGACTTCCCAACCCCAGCAGCCCCTTCTATTATGATTAATTGAGGCTCTTTCTGAATACCTAAGTTTGGGCCAAGTAAGTCTTGGATCTCAATCATATATCCTCTTTCTTCTGGT
The DNA here is from genome assembly GCF_900095145.1 of Mus pahari. NCBI lineage: Eukaryota > Metazoa > Chordata > Mammalia > Rodentia > Muridae > Mus > Mus pahari. Next base: position 23,462 of record NW_018392451.1, on the reverse strand, counting down.
ACATACTGGTGCCATCTTTTCCTGGCAAACTTCTTTGATCTTTGTGGGCACAATTTTCGGAAGAGTAGAAGGTTTGTGGAATTTTGGGACAGATTCTCCACCTTTGATGGCTGGGTGGAGTAAAGATTCTCATCTTTTTGCTTCATATACATTTCTGAAAGGATTCCTAAATAAAAGAGAGAAAGTTTGAGAAGTGTATATGTTAGTGTGTGTTCATTCAATCAATCCTTCCTTTCCTCATTCCTTCCCTCCTACCTTCCTTTCCTCCTTTTTTTGATACTTTATCATCTGGATGCATTTAGTCATCTGTCTAAGCTGTATAGCATATAGGCTGTGGATACTGATATATTCTGAACAGTGTAGTGCAGAATAAAATGTGAGTTTAGAGGAGAAGATTCTACTTCAAGTAGTCATGGGACTAATAACAGTGCTGTCTGAAATTCATTCATGCTTCAGACATTTATCAGTTTCTTATTCTGTGCCAGACCTGCTTTTGAGGTTGAGAGTAAAGGGGTGAGTTCACAGACATGATTCTGTCTTCTTTCAGTCTATGAGATTATGCAGTAGCTCCACTGAACTCTGCTTTCCCATCTGCAGTTTGGCGGCTGTGGTCTCTCCCTGTAGGAGGCTGTGGAGCAGTGGGGGAGATTGCAGACAGTGGATCAGATGTCTTCTCCTTACAGATCCTACTGGATCCACCATTGTAGTCCTGACAACATCAGCTCAATGTCCTGAGATTGTGGGTCTGATGGGAAGGTCTAGGAATGGCATAGAGTCCATGTTTCAGGACATAGACTTGGTTCCTGGTCCCCAGGCCTGGAAATTTTGGCTGTATTTTGTACTGTATTCCAGATATCTTTGGTAACAACAAGCCTTGTTTGTGGTTACTCTGGATATGTTTTGCCTGCTCTGAAACTCAGTTTGAAATTCAGTTGCCAACGGAATAAGGAATAAGGGATACTGGTCCAGTGTAGGTGTTTGGAGTCATGGGTTCAGGCCCTTTAATAATTGACTGACCAATACTTTACTTTTAGGAATAGGCAAGCTTTTGTGAGAAGGGGTACCCCCCTTTATTCCAGCAGACAACTTTTGCCTTTATATGCCCTTTTTGAGGCTAGATAGTCATAGTTTTCAGTCTTAGTATTTCAGCCTCCAGAAAAAAAATCACTAAGCATGGTGCTGTAGCTCTATAATTTATTACTCAGAAGACAGAGGCAAGAGAATCAGGAGCTCAGGCCCAGCTTTTCCATATGGAGAATTTGAAACCATCCTAGGATATAATCAATCTATTAATCTATCAATCAATCAGTTAATCAATCACTAACTCAATCAACGAACCAAAAAAACAAGAATAAAAAAAAAGTTGCCCACTCACTTAGAAGGGGGAAGAAAATAATCACAGGAGGAAGAGGAAGGGGGGCCTGGGTGGGAGAGAAAAGGGTCAGGAGAAAAAGGGAACAGGATTAGTTATGTGGGGGTTCAGGAGAGAAACCCAGAAGGCTAGGACAGTGAAAGGAAATAAGCAGCATTGTGGGGTGAGAGCTTGGGAGATCCTTTAGAAAGTACCAGAGACCTGGGAGATGAGGGACACTCAAGACTCAGTGAGGGTCGCCATACCTGAAATGCCCAACACTGGGGAAAGGGAACTCAAAGAGTCCACCTCCAGTATATAGACAGAACCTCAAGTGTAGGGACTGGGTTACTAACCCACAGTCAAAATTTCTGACCCAGAATTGTGCCTGTCTAAAAGAACTGCAGGGATAAAAATGGAGAAGAGAATGAAGGAAAGGCAGTCCAATGACCAGCCCAACTTGGATCTATCTCATGGTGGAGCATCAAGGCCTGTCTTAGTCAGGGTTTCTAGTCCTGCACAAACATCATGACCAAGAAGCAGTTGGGGAGAAAAGGGTTTATTTGGTTTACATTTCCACATTGCTGTTCATCACTGAAAGAAGTCAGGACTGGAACTCAAACAGGTCAGGGAGCAGGAGCTGATGCAGAAGCCATGGAGGGATGTTCTTTACTGGCTTGCTTCTCCTGGCTTGCTCAGCCTGGTCTCTTATAGAATCCAAGACTACCAGCCCAGAGATGGTCCCACCCACAANGNNCCNCNCCCCCTTGATCACTAATTGAGAAAATGCCCCACAGCTGGATCTCATGGNGGCATTTCCCCAACTAAAGCTCCTTTCTCTGTGATAACTCCAGCTGTGTCAAGTTGACACAAAACTAGCCAGTACAAGGTCTAACACTATTCCTGATGCTTTTATGTGCTTATAGACAGGAGCCTAGTAGGGCTGTCCTTGGAGAGGCCCTACAAGCAATGGACTGAGACAGAGACAGATACTTTCACCAAACCATTGAACTGAAGTTGGGGACCCCTATGGTTGAATTAGGGGAAGGAGTGAAGAAGCTGAAGGGGAGGGTGACACCATAGGAAGACCAGCAGTCTCAACCAACCCAGACCCCAGGGATCTCCCAGAGACTGAGCCACCAACCAGGAGTGCACATAGGCTGGTCTGAGGCCCATGGCACATATATAGCAGAGGTCTGTGTGGTCTGGCCTCTGTGGGAGGTAATCTGCGTAATCCTCAAGAGACTTGAGGTCCTCAGGAAGGGGGAGGCTTCCATGGGGAGGCACCCTATCAGAGGCAAGGAGGAGGAGGAATGGGATGAGGAATTGTGGGAGCAGGGACTGGGAGGAGGAAAATGACTGGATTGTAAATAAATAAAATAATTTTTAAAAAAGTTGTTCATTCTTTGCTTTCTGCCTGCAACGGAAACCAAACTCAGACAATTGTTCTTGATTTAACGTGCTCCAGTTTGCCACTGTGCACTTTGCTGAGTTTCATCTCTCTCGCCCTAGGGGCTAAGAGGGGGTGGGTGTACATTGTGGATGGACTTCCTATGCCAGAAAGAGAGTTTTAACTTGATCTGTTCTGCTGGATCATGTGATTCCTGCCATTTATTTGTGGAGGAACTTTGAAAACAGCTGAGTTCAGCAGTGAAACTGTATAATGAGTTGTAGGATAGGGGACTCAGTAGGTTCCTAGCCAGGGCAGCCATTGTCCTCATGTGGACTGTGTAATGGCAGTGATTTGATCCAAGAGGCCCTTGTGTATAACTTTTAAAGGACAAAGAGAAATGGAAAGATCAAGGGAAGGAACCAAGTCAGAGAGAACCAAAAGCCCATCCTTAGGAAGACATTATTTACTAGATTTTTTTGGTCTGGTCCTTCATTAAATCTTGGGTGCTGTTAACCCCTGGGGTTTGTTGGGTTTGTTGGTGCATAGCAGTATTGTTCCTGAAGTAAGGCACTAGTCCCCACAGTAGCAGTATACAGGAGACCTAGCTCTCTTACCTTTGGAGAACCACAGCAGGGAAGACTGCCTCAGCCTAGGCAGAGAGATTGATGGAGAGGGAGGAGTGGGAAGGTGACATCTAGACAATGGGAGTGGGGAAATTTAGAAGTAAGAAGATGGAGGGATGCAGGGTCAGAGCATGATGGTTGGGAGGATTAGAGGACGTGAATCAAGGATGAGAGTTTGGGAATGGAAAGGTGGGTGCTGGAGTAACAAGGACAGGAGGATGGGAGGACAGGAATGCACAGATGGAGGATGCATGGTAGACTGTGTAGGACACTTACTATCCCTTGCCCTCATCCTCTTCCTTTTCTGATGTCCCACTCTAAGGAGATCGATACTTCAGACATTTCTGTGTCCCAGGGTAAGGTGGGAAGATACAGGACAGAGGGGGAGTAAAGGCTCAGTCTAAGTTCAGGCTAGCCGCTTTGAAGGAATCTTTAGACATCTTCTGTCCCTCGGTGCCACACAAGGGGAACAATACAGAGCCAACTAACAATTTGATGAAAGGCACATTACTCAGAGAAAGCCAAAGGGCCACATGTATGCAAGGGACAGACTGACACAAGACTTGCTAGAGGCCCCAGTTTAAGGATTAAAAAAAAATTAGTTTTGTGTCCTTGTCCAGGAGTGTACTTGAGAAGGCCAGTCTGACACTGTAGCCTGTGTCTCAGATGAGTCAAGATTACACTCTCTGGGGACCCACTCTTTCCCCTGGGCCATTGTTATAGTCCTAAGGCAACTTCGTTGAGGTATCCTGTATTTTCTTCACTAATTTTGTCTCTAACTTAGCTCTCTGAGGACCTTGGCGCTCCCACACCAGCCCCTGTAAATAGCATAGATGATACTTGGTATATATCACATCTCTGGTTAAATAGCATAGATGATACTTGGTATATATCACATCCCTGGTTAAATAGCATATATTATACTTGGTATATATCACATCCCTGGTTAAATAGTATATATTATACTTGGTATATATCACATCCCTGGCCCTCCCTCTGACTACCTCATCATTCAGGATACTTATTCCTTCAGGTTCAGGGCAGACAGGAGAATGCAGGATAGGCTATGACAGGAGAAGGAATACACATGAAGTAGACATGTGAATCCAGAGGTCTATTATTCATCAGAACTGGCCTACAGACTCTCCAAGCAGAGGCTGGGGCCCTGGGCCCTGGGCCCTGGGCCCTAGTTTATATGACAAGGACCCCATGTCTGCCACATACTCCTTAGTGGAGTGAAACCCCAGCCCTTATCTTCCCACAACTAAGTGGTTTGTTGGAATCTGGGTCCCAGTACTTACCCTGCTCCTCTGCAGAGCCCACTGGAGTGTGTGTCCTTGAACAAGGTTCCTCACTAGGAAACTGTTCTCCAAAAGTGAAAGAGACTCTGGCCCATTTTCAGGAAGGCAGGCATCAGAGAGCCTGCGCAGACGCACTTCCTCTAAACACTGGGAGTGGAAGTTGAACACGTTTCAGCTTGTTTCCTGTTCAGTCTCTGCAGATGCCTGGGCTGGAGGAGTCAGGGTGGGAGCCTCATCTGGGTTTGCAGAAGCCCTGCCTGCCTGACCGCAGGACTCATGTCTGAGCTCAGTGCTCTTCTCCATTAGTGTGGGACCCGAGGTCTGCCAACAGGTCTCAGGACAGCAATAGCTCCTGGATTTTCCTTCAGATTTGTGCTCTGGATTTCTGTGCTTCTCTCCTTCCCTGTAGCCTGCCCTGTAACAGGCTGTGGGACGACTTCCCACATGTCAGAAGTTTGTTCATTTCAGTAAATGCCTCTTAGGCCACAAACCCTGTCTGTTTTTGTTGTTGTTGTTGTTGTTTTGTTTTGTTTTGACTCCTGAAGTCTCCTAAATGTCACATTTAGGTTTTGAGTCTCACCAACAGCATATTCTTTCTCTTTAGGTGTGTGTGCATGTTCATGTGCAAGTGGACTCACATGCATTCACATGTGTGTGACCTGAAAGCTTATGGACTTGGCTAGCCCCTCTAAGCAGCTACCTAGGAATACTTCCTGATTAACATTTCTAAAATCTGGGATTAAAAGACTATAACCATGCCCAGCAGGCATTTGTGAGGATGCTGGGGATCAATCAGAGCACATGTCCCCAAGCTCAGCAGATAAAAGCAAGTGTATTATCCCGAGCCATCTCCCTGACCCTCCCAACAGGATCTTATAAACACTTGTACTATCTGACTCTTCATTGTGGCCAAGGAGCGTGATAGTGCAGCCAGGCTCCTGGATCTCCCCATCACACTAACTCTCCCTGCTGATACTTTTGTCTATTCTCAGTCTTGAAGCCAGAGTCACACATCTAATAGTGAATTAGTTTACATATCCTCCCCACTTATATCTTTCAATCCTCCCTGTTTTGCTCTAAGTGAGAAGCAAGTTCCTTCTAGTTTTTCACAGGGCTCTACATGACCTGCTCATTCCTGCCCTGCCCACTTTCTGTCGATTAATCCTACTTCAAACTTCTCACTTCCTCTGCACGGGTTTGCTGCTCTAGCTTCCTATTCCTTGAGCACACCAGGAACGCGTGCTCACCTCAGGACCTTTGCACTGGCTTCACCATGGTCTTGGAACGACTTCCCACATGTCAGAAGCTTGTTTCCTGCTTTCTGCCGCCCTTCCAGAGTTAGCCTCCTTTATTCTCCTGCTGACTATTGTTAACACCAACACCACAAAGTTGTTTTCTTTCTATCATGTCCACCTACACAGAGAATAGGAGCTCTTGGCCAGCAGTGGTGCTTGTTAAGGCCTGTATGCCCATGGTAGTGCCTGAAAGTATAAGCACAAGAGATGCTCACAGTCTCTGAGAGGTGGTGTTTTATTTTTTTAATAATTAACATGTATTTATTTATTGTATGCTTTTGTGAGTGTCTGTGTTGTACATGTGCATGTGTGTTAATGTGTGTTACGTGTTTGTATGTGTTTATATGTATGCTCATACCATGGTACACATGTACAAATAGTAAGACAACATTCAGAACTCAGTTCTCTCATTCTACCATGTGGGACCCTGTGATTGAAACATAACATCAGGCTTGTTGCAGATGGCTACTGTGTCTTGCATTGTTTGTATGTTTGTTTTAATGATTATTAGGTGATATTTTCACATCATGCAACTCAGTCCCACTCTCTTGCCCTCAGGGCTGGTTCATTCAAGCCCATACCATCAGGGTCAGCACCTCCTTGATGCCCTAGTGGGGTGCACAGCCCACTCTCCTGAGTGCTGCAGTAGGCAAAGGGTTGAGCTGTCTCTTCTGCTCTCACATCCTCGCAGCCAGCTCACCTTAACCCTGGCAACCAGGGCCAGCTCTACCCTGCTGCCCAGGTGAGATCCAGGGCCTGCTCTCCCAAGTGTTGCAGCAGGAGAGGGACAGGGCCAATTCTCCTACTTTCCAGGCCCTGGGGCCAGATTTCTTGCCTAACATTGGTGACTACAAGAGCAGCGGCTACTCTTCTCTGCTCACACACTCAGGCCAAGTTAGCCTGCAAATGTCCTCCAGTGCCAGCTCTACGGTGTTGTGCAGGCCAGGTACAGGGTCCTCTCTCCCAAGAGCTGCAGCAGGTGAGGGGCAAGACCAGCTCTCCTGCATTCATGACCGCAGGGCCTGCTCTATTGCTGGTTATAGGGGTAAGGGAAGTAGAGAAAAATCTCTCCTTCTCCTAAGCTGATGAAAGGCAGAGAAGTTCAGTGCCACCTCATGTGCTCAGGGACAGCTCCCCTGTGCTCCTGTCATGAGTGGCAGCTGTATCCTGCTCCCCAGGGAAGATGCTGGCCCTTCTTCCAAGTACTGGAGCAGAGCCATCTCTCCAGCTCTCATGAACACAAGGCCTGGTTCGCTGCCTGCTTCAGGAGGTGAAGGAATAGTTGGAGCAGGGAGAAGAGTATCTTTCCCTCATCCATGCCACCCTCGGGGAGACAGTGGCAGGGCCAACTTTTCCATACTCTCCTGAGTATTTCAGCTCTCTGGCTCTAGACCCCCTGGGCCTCTTCTCCCAAAATGCCCAGTAGAAGAGTGGGGCCAGTTCTGCACAGCCCTCAGAAATCAATATATCCCTGGACAGCAGCCCAGACCAGGAATTTCCGTCTGGCCTTTGGTGGTAATTTATCCCTGCTATAGAAGGACCAGGGATCCAGATGTGGGCTCAGAGGCAGTACAGGGCAGGACCCCACCATGGTCCCAGGTGGCATCATTGGCTACTCACATCAGGCTGTTCCTCACTACCCTCCAGTCTCCAGTTCTGGCTCTCTTCATTGTGCCCACATCCTTCTGTTTCTCTTTCTCTTACATTTCTCCACCACTTACTTGCTCTTCTTAGTGACATGAGGGATTTGAATGTCTGAGGTGGTCTCAGGGGTGTGATGCCTATGCTTCATGGCTCTGGATAAGAATAGACTCAGGTATGGTCTGCTCCCCATGCTTCTGGCTTACCTGCTTAGTGCATCCTGGTGGTCATCTCAGGCTAGATCCCAGTCCAGGTCCCATGGTGGTTGTTTAGGGCTCACTCTTGCCCCTGCATGGGCTAGCTCCACACATGGGCTAGCTCCCTGCTCTAAGAGTACACAAGACTGTTTGTTGTCTTAGGCTTGCTTTGTTCAGATTGTGTTAGGCTACTTATCATTCCGAAATCCATAGGTCAGAACACTGAGCCAAAACTTAGGCTCTCTCCTCTTTGCCACCTACTGACCCACACATGATGCAACAGCCATACCTGAAACACCTCTAGGGGCAGGTGTTGTGGGAATCTTTTCCTGGGACAACAGGATTGATACAGAATGGCAGTGTCCAGTGTGTGTGGTGCCATTCCTGAGAACGTGGTCCTGGGTCTTGTAAGAAAGCAGCTGAGAAGCCCTGGAGAGAAAGCTAGTGATAAGCACTGTTCTATGGATTGTGCTGCAGTGCATGTCCTTTGTGTCATTCCCTGTCTCTTCAGCAAAGTCAGTAAGCTGTACACTGACGTGAATGTGTTCCTCCTCAAGCAGCCTGTGTGCAGTTTTGGTGTTCTCAGCAACAGAAAGCAAATGAAGACACATCTTGTGTTTCAACAAATTTGACTTCAAGATGAAGATTTCATCTCTGACAAAATTGCTATATACCAGTGACCAACTGGCTGAGCTATCTTGTAAGAGACATGAGAGATTTGTTCTTTTGTTTTTTCTATTCATAATTTTACTTCATCAATTTTTTTCTTACTCAATATATTTTAATCTTTCAGACCAACACAACTCCTAGAAACTATGAATAAAAAAGTCATCTTTCCTTAAACCCTCAGCATTAATTAATTAATTAAATGTATTATGAACAGCCATCTGGCTGTTCTGAGACCCTGTGGTGGTTTGAGTAAATATGGCCTCCATAAACTCATACATTGAATGTTTGTCTCTAGTTGGTGCAAGTGTTTAGAAAGGAATAGGAGCAGTCTCCTTGTTGGAGGTGTGCATCATTGGGGGCAAGCTTTGAAAGTTTAAAAGACTGCACAGTCCCCAATATCTCTGTCTCTGCCTCTTGGTTGTTGGTCAGGATGTGAGCTCACAGCTACAGTCCCAGCACCATGCTTGCTTGTCTGATGTCATGCTCCTAGCAATGATGGTTATAGACTTGAACAATGAGCCCCAAATTACAACCTTTAATTTCATATGGTCCCATCTGTCAGTTTGCCTCATTTCCCTGATGACTGGAGTCCTCTTCAGAAAGGCCTCCCTGTCCTGCTCCATGAAGTGTTCCCCACTTTCCCTCAGTTAGTTTCAGGGTTCATGTCTGTGGTAATGTCTGATGCATTTGGAGCTGAGTGCCCTGCAGAGTGAGAGATCAGTCTTCCTCATGTCTGGTTTGTGCAGCACCACTTGATAACAAGGTTTCTTTTGGTGACTGAATACTTTTCTGGCCAAATGAGTGTTTACTGCTTGTCATTTCACTTCAGAAGGTACCCCTTATTTTATCATCTAAACATGTTTACCCAAACTATTCTCATTCAATAGAATGTTTTAAGCTCGCTATATTCAAGAAAATACTAAAAAAAATTGAAATTGTGTTATTATAGGATAAAAACACTGCCAGGAAAGGTGGTTATTTACTATAAAACATCATGGTTTGATTTATAATTTTAGTCTGTTTTGAGGTTTTGTTCCCTGTAGATTGCTGTCCGTAAGCAGGTGAGGGCAGGAGAAATATAAGGCTAGAGCCTGTATTTGTGGAATGGAAAAAGAAGGCAAGAGTTTTTGAGAGGTAAGACAGAGAGATGGAGAGTGGGGTGGGGAACAGAGATGAGGAGACAAGGTGGAACCTATAGGAGAGGAAGATGAACTGGATCCACTTGGCTTGAAATAGTTACAGGTAGCTATGGATATCATAGAAGAGCAGTAACATAATATAGGGCAATTTGTCCAATCTAGGTAGGCAGCTTGTATCAATATCAATTGACTTTTGAGTTCTTTGTGTGGGCATTTTGAGGTTTAGAGCCAGTCTTGTCAAACTAGCTACAGGGGACAGATGACTGGGCATGCGAGCCATTAGGCAGCAAGTGAACATCGGAAAATTGGGCAGACCTCTGTTTGGGGATAGTCATGGGGGTGGGGATGGGGGGGAAGAACGCTGCAGCTGGAGAATAGCTGGTGACAGTGTGGATTGTATTTTAATAATTACACCTGATATATGGTGTCCATCTAGTGGATTAGTCAAGAATCCACTAGAAATTTAGGATTTTTAGCCTGAGAGAGTTAGTTCTTAGCAAGAAGAGCAGAGGGGAGTCACACATGTGTGCAATTCTAAATAGAGAAACAAGTATAGACCCAGTTGGGGCTCTAAATTCCCCTGCTGTAAATAGAAACAAGAAAAGTAAAGCTGCCTTCTTCCCATAAGCAGGCAATAATGGAAGTCTAATTTTTTTGTTTCAAAGTTAGAAGAAGTCCTTCCTGTTTGAACCTGTGCCCTGAACAGACCTGGGGTGTTGGCTTCAGACCCAGTCTGGCAACACCCAGAGGGAGCCTGACTCTGAGGTGCTCTAACATGCCCAGAATCATAGATGAGGTCACAACATCTGCCCCAACACCCAGAGTAACTGGGACCCCAGGGATCCAGGGATGCAGAAACACCTGCCCAGCCAAAGGCACCAGTTCCTTCCTGTCTGAACCTGCACCTGGAGCAGACCTGGGGCACTGGCTCTGCACCTACTCTGACAAATAACTAAAGGAATCTTGACTTTCACATGCTCTAACAAGTCCAGGATCACTGGAGCTCTGACACACCCAAGATCACAGTTGAGGCCGCAACTTTTCCCAACACCTGGCATAACTGGGACCCTCACAGGAACCAGGGAAACATGAACCCCCACCTAGCCAGAGGCACAAGTTCCTTCCAGCTTGCACCTGTATGAGGAGCAAATCCAGGGCTCTGGCACCCAACCACTCCTAGAAAACCCAGAGGAAGCTTGATTCTCAGGACCTCTGACACACCTAGAATCACAGGATCACAGAGACATTGAGACTTTGAGGAGTTCTTACACAACCAGGATCACAGGAGGGACAGGTAACAGTCAAAAACAACAAGGGCAGTTAGCACTAGAGATAACCAGAGGCAAGCACAAGAACATAAGCAACAGAAACCAATGCTACTTCCAACATTGGAACCCAGTTTTCCACCTCACCAAGCCCTGGATACCCTAACATACCTGAAAAGCAAGATTCAGATCTAAAATCCCATCTCATTAATATGATAGAAGAATTTAAGAAGGACATAAATAACTCCCTTAAAGAAATACAGGCAAACACAAGTAAACAAATAGAAGCCCTTAAAGAGGAAACACAAAAAGTCCTTAAGAATTACACGAAAATACAATGAAACAAGTGAAGGAATTGAACAAAAACATCCAAGATCTAAAACTGGAAATAGAAACATTAAAGACAACACAAAGGGAGATAACCCTGGAGATGGAAAACCTAGGAAAGAGATCAGGAGTCATAGATGCATGCATCACCAACAGAATAAAAGAGACAGAAGAGAGAATCTCAGGTTCAGAAAGATACCATAGAAAACATTAATACAAAGAAAATAAAAAATACTCCTAACCCAAAACATCCAGGACACAATAAGAAGACCAAACCTATGGATAATATGTACAAAAAAGAGTGAAGATTCCCAACTCAAAGGGCCAGCTAATGTCTTCAACAAAATTATAGAAGAAAATTTCCCTAACCTAAAGAAAGAGATGCCAATGAACATACAAGACGCCTACAGAACTCCAAATAGAAAGGACCAAAAAAGAAATTCCTTCCTTCAAAATAGTCAAGACACCAAATGCACAAAAGAAAGAAAGAATATTAAAAGGAGTAAGGAAAAAAGGTCAAGTAACATATAAAGGCAGACATATCAGATTTATACCAGACTTCTCACCAGAGACTACAAAAGCCAGAAGATCCTGGGAAGATGTCATACAGACCCTAAGAGAACAAAAATGCCAGCTCAGGCTGCTATACCCAGCAAAACTCTCAATTACCATACTTGGAGAAACCAAGATCATCCATGAAAAAAACAAATTTACACAATATCTTCCCACAAATCCAACCCTACAAAGGATGATAGATGGAAAACTCTAACACAAGAAAAAGCAAGAAAGTAATCTTCTTTCAACAAACCCAAAAGAAGATAGCCTCACAAACATAATTCCACCTCTAACAATAAAAATAACAGGAAGAAACAATCACTTATCCTTAATAGCTCTTAACATCAATTGAATTCCTCAATAAATAGGCATAGAATAACATACTGGATATGTAAATATGACCCAGTATTTTGCTGTATACAGGAAATGCACCTCAGTGACAAAGACAGATACTACCTCAGAGTAAAAGGCTGGAAAAAATTTTCCAAGCAAATGGTCTTTCAACCAATACTTATCAAAAAAGATAAGGAAGGACACTTCATACTCATCAAAGGAAAAATCCACCAAGATGAACTCTNAATTCTGAACATCTATGCTCCAAATGCAAGGACACTCACATTCATAAAAGAAACTTTACTGAAGCTCAAAGAACACATTTCACCTCACACAATTATAGTCGGAGACTTCAACACCCAACTCTCATCAAAGGGCAGATCATGGAAGCAGAAACTAAACAGAGACAGTGAAACTAACAGAAGTTATGAACCAAATGGATTTAACAGTTATCTATAGAACATTTAATCCTAAAACAAAAGATATACCTTCATCTCGGCACTTCATGGTACCTTCTCCAAAATTGACCATATAATTGGACACAAAACAAGCCTCAACATATACAAGAAGATTGAAAGAATCCCTTACATCCTATCAGATCACCAGGTACTAAGGCTGGCCTTCAACAGTAACAAAAACAGTGGAAAGCTCACATATACATGGAAGCTGAACAACTCTCTACTCAATGATAACTTGTTCAGGGAATAAAGAAAGAAATTAAAGACTTTTTAGAGTTTAATGAAAATGAAGGCACAACATACCAAAACTTATGGGACAGAATGGAAGCCATGCTAAGAGGAAAACTCATAACTCTAAGTGCCTACAAAAAGAAACTGGAGCTCTCGCTCTTCTGCCTGCTTGCCCTGTGGGACTCAGCAACTGCTAGACCCTTAGACTTCCATTCACAGCTACTACTGAACCATTGTTGGGAATTGGACTGCAGACTCCTGCTCTACCCATGTTGGAAAGCTGGATCTTCAATGAAAACAAGCACACAGTTCTGAAGGTTGGTGATTTTTCTGGGTCTGCATGAGTCAGGTCCTTGGTTGCAAGCAACTGAATTCACAAGTGCTAACTTAAACAGCTCACAGTACCAGGCACAAGATCCTTTCTGTGGAACAGGTCTCCAATACATTCAGAGAGCAGTTGGTTCTCACCGTAGCAGTTGTCTACTGATACATATACGGGTACGTGATGCATGGCAGATTGGTGCTGTGGCTCGTTGGGTTCACAGCAGGATCACTCTCCCACCATACATGCTAAGCACGTTCTGGAGCCTTCAAAGTCAACCTCAGACTCTAACAAGTGCTCTGCCAGGGAAAGGGTGGACTGGAGAAGAGTCACAGCTTCTGGGAAGGAACCCGTGTCTGGTTCTGGTCATCCAGCGCCTTTCCCTGCCCAAGGAGGGGTGTTCGACCGGGACCAGTCCCCAGGTCTGACT
>NW_018392451.1:5109-7637 GCF_900095145.1 Mus pahari | reverse complement strand
TCCTTGCAGCTCATCCTAATATTAGGATGTTTAGCCCTTCAGTATGAACCCAGTCCAAGGTGTTTTCTGCCCACGCAGATACTGCGCCAGTGGCGTGATGCAGAAATACACAGAATCTGTCCTAAAATCCTATCTCATGAAGATAATAGAGACCTTTAAGGAGGATATCAATAACTCACTGAAAGAAATACAGGAAAACACGGGTAAACAGGAGAAGGAATTGAATAAAGCAATCCAAGACCTAAAAGTGGAAGTAGAAACAATAAAGAAAACACAAATGGAGACAAATCTGGAAATGGATAACCTAGGTAAGAGGACAGGAATTACAGATGTCTCACCAACAGAATACAAGAGATAGAAGAGAGAATCTCAGGTGTGGAAGATACCACAGAAGAGATTGACACAACTGTCAAAGAAAATTCAAAACATAAAAAACTCCTAACCCAAAGTGTCCAGGAAATTCAGGACACAATGAAAAGACCAAATCTAAGAGTAGCCAGAATAGAGAACAAAGATTCCCAGCTTAAAGGATCTGAAAATGTCTTCAACAAATCATAGAAAAAAACTTCTCCAACCTAAAGAAAGAGATGGCCATAAAGGTACAAGAAGCCTATAGAACACCAGATAAATGATACTAGAAAAAAAAGTCCTCTTGTCACATAACAATCAAAACACTAAACGCACATAACAAAGAAAGAATATTAAAAGCTGCAAGGGAAATGGGCCAAGCAGCATACAAAGGTAGACATATCAGAATTACACCAGACTTCTCAACAGAGACTATGAAAGCCTGAAGAGCCTGGTCAGAGGTCATGCAGATTCTAAGAGAACACAAATACCAGCCGAGGCTACTATACCCAGAAAAACCCTCAATCAACATAGATGGAGAAAGCAAAATATTCCAGGACAAAACCAAATTCAAACAATATCTAACTACCAATACAGTCCTAAAGAGGATCCTAGAAGGAAAATTCCAACACAAGGAAGGTACCTGCACCAAAGAAAAGACAAGATATTAAGCATCTCACAACAAAGCCAAAAGCAGAGCCACAGCACATAAAGTCACCTACAAAAACAAACTTATCAGGAACCAAGAGTCATATCTCTTTAATATGAATCTCTGAATATTAATGGACTCAACTCACCTATAAAAAGACATAAACTAACAGACAGGATATGCAAACAAGATCCAGCATTTTGTTGCATACATGAAACACACCTCAACAACAAAGACAGACATATTTCAGAATAAAAGGATGGAAAAAGGATTTCCAAGCCAATGATCTCAGGAAACAAGCAGGAGTTGCCATCCTAATATCCAATAAAATAGACTTTCAATCAAAAGTTATCAAGCATGATGAAGAAGGACACTTCATATTCATCAAGGGGAAAATCTACCAAGATAGTCTCAATTCTGAACATCTATGTCCCAAATGCAAGAGCACCCACATTCATAAAAGAAACTTTACTAAAGCTCAAAACACACATTGAACCATACACAAGAATAGTAGGAGACTTCAACAATTTCTCTAACCAATGGACAGGCCATGAAACAGAAACTAAAAAGAAACACAGTGAAACTAATAGAGGTTATGAAACAAATGGATTTAACAGATATCTACAGAACATTTCACCCTAAAGCGAAAGAATACACCTTCTCAGCACCTCATGATACCGTCTCCAAAATCGTCCATATAATTGGTCACAAAACAACCCTTAACCAATACAAGGAGATTGAAATCATACCATGCATCATATCAGATCACCATGGCCTGAGGCTGGTCTTCAATTACAGTAAAAACTACAGAGAGCCCACATACACATGGAAACTGAACAACTCTTTACTCAATGATAACTTGGTCAGGGAAGAAATACAGAAAGAAATTAAAGACTTTCTGGAATTTAATGAGCATGTTGACACATCATACCCAAATTTATGGGACACAATGAAAGCAGTGCTAAGAAGAAAGTCCATATCACTAAGTGTCCTGGTAAAGAAACTGGAGAGATCTTACACTAACAACTTAACAGCACATCTGATAGCTCTAGAACAAAAAGAAGCAAACTCACCCAAGAGCAGTAGAAGGCAGGAAATAGTCAAACTCAGGGCCTAAATCAACCAAATAGAAACAAAGAAAACAATACAAAGAATGAACAAAACCAGAAGCCAGTTCTTTGAGAGAATCAACAAATTAGATAAAGTCCTAGCCAAACTAACTAAAGGGCTAGAGGTAGTATTCAAATTAACAAAATCAGAAATGAAAAGGAACACATAACAACAGAAATGGAGAAATTAAAAAAAATCATCAGATTCTATTATAAAAGACTATACTCAGCAAAACTGGAAACTTTAGATGAAATGGATAGTTTTCTAGACAGATACCACATACCAAAGTTAAATCAAGAGCAGGTAAACTCTCTAAACAAGCCCCTATTGTACAAGGAAGTAGAAGTAATTAAAAACCTCCCAATCAAAATGCAACTCAAAACGACCCTGAGATTCCACCTCACTCCAGTCAGAATGGCTA
>NW_018392451.1:0-2884 GCF_900095145.1 Mus pahari | reverse complement strand
CCCACTTTCTCTTCTATCAATTTCAGTGTCTCTGGTTTTATGTGGAGGTCTTTGATCCACTTAGACTTGAGCTTTGTACAAGGAGATAAGAATGGATCAGTTCTCATTCTCATTCAGAGAACTTTTCATTTTAGATTCAAACCATAACAGCCAGAGATGAGTGAGAGCGCATCCTGAAATTCCTGCTCACAAATCCTCAGCCTGGGCTTCTTCTCACTTTCTTTAGCCAGAACCTTCTCTGTGCCAGAGTAAATCTAATTCCTCCAGTCGTCATGTCTACCCTGCATTCTTGTTGGGTTCCTTAAATTAATTTCCACCTAACTTTGATGTATTCTTGCTCAGCCCAAATGTTAATTGCTTTTTCCCCAATCTCAGTTTTCTACAAAACCTTGTAACCAGAGTCAAAGGTTTTTCAAGCCTGGCATCAGAAACACCTAGATGCTCAACCTGGGGATAATTTCCACCTTTTTGGGGCCAGACACGACAAAGCAGGAACCAATAAATAGTGCCTACTGGGGGTAGCTTGTTTATGCGCACAAACTGAAACTTCATTTCTTCATCATCAATGGCCTAGGGAACATTACAGTGACTTATTTAGATTTCTGGGCTACAACATCTGACCTGAATGAAGTGGGGTGGTTGATCAGTATATTTTGTGGAAAAGGGTGATGACACCTCATGAGCTCCCTTCTACCTTCTGTTCTGACACATGGATATATGAATTACTGGCCCCATTCATGTTCATTTTGGGAACAGGGTAACTGCCACAGAAGAGGGGAGTTGCTACAGGTTGTGCATAGTGCATTTTCATCCTTCTGGTGGGTGGAAAGATACTATGGAGACTGTTCTGGGATTGGAAAATTCACATCAAAGACACTTGAGTGAAACTCTGGTGTGTGGGAGGAAAGAAAAAGGCAGATTGTATAGGCACACCAGGCTCCCCATGTAAAAATACATCCCAACTCCTAGTTCAGAATCTCTTCAAGGGGCTCCCTCACTATAACTCAAATTTTCTGTTTGCCCACCATGGCCCTACATTTGTGGTCCTCAGTGTCACCTTCCAAATAGTGCAGTCATTGGGGACCAGGTAAAGGTGAAAGGTGATTTCCCTGAGATAGAGCTGATAGTAGATTAGTGTGATGGAAGTGATGGGGATGAAGTGTCCGACAACAGGAATCATTCTCAGTAGAACTCTCATTGGGGAGAAGCTTGGGTTTTCTAGTATGAGCAATGCTGTTCTACCCTTGCTGGTGTTTCTAGGATGTACCCACGTTCTTATAAGTGGGCAACATCGAACAAGGTGCTGTCCACCGTTCCCTCTGTGAAAGAAGAGATTCAAGAGATGTAGATTTAGTATTTCCATCAATTCATGCTGGGCTGGGAAAGTAGTACCCCATGATTTAGAATGATTGTGATGGTTTGAATGAGAATGGTCTGCTCTATTTGTTGGAACTGCTTGGGAAGGATTAGGAGGTATTCCCTTGTTAAAGCAGCTGTGTCACTGGTGAGCTTTGAAATTTGGAAAGCTCATACCACTATCAGTTTTCTTTCTCTCCCATCAGAATGTAAGCTCTCAGCTACTGCTGTAAGCTCCAGTGCCATGCCTGTCTGCTTGCTGCCATGCTTCTTCCCATGAAGGTCTTTGAATCATCCCATGAACCTGTAAGCTCCAATAAAAATTTTCTTCTGTAACCTGCCTTGATTATGATCTCTTATTAGTTTGTATTTATTTTTGCTCTTTGTGATAAAAGCTGACTAAAATTTAAGATTTACTAATTAACTTCCAGTGACAAAACTGCAGAAATATTAACTGTTTTTTCATTTCAGATACACGATGTCAAGTTGGGGTGACTCATGCAGACTGCTGCTCATTGGGAGACAGATTTGACTTTGTCCCTGGATAACTACTGCATGAATATTCACAGTGGAGTGGAGTCATTTCGGTCTCCATGAATGCTATGAAGAATACAGTCTCATAGGCTACTGCCAGAAACTTGACAACCCTCAGGTTCACAAAAGTGCTGCTATGACCAACCTCATTGTTTTGGGATTTTGCAGTGTCTGCTAAAGTCTTTGTTGCAGGACAGAGTTTTGTTATTATAAATGAGACCCAGGGTGCCTTTGTCCACTAGAGACAAACCTATATGGATTAATGGAATGGTTAATCTTAAATGTTAACTTCATGAAATCTAGTATCACCTTGGATCTAGGCCTGGGAGCATAATAGAAGGAGATTATCTTAATTGGGGATATTGATTTGGAAATATCTTTCCCAGGTGGGTAACACCATTACATGGACTAGGATACAGGACTGTGTTAAATGGAGAAGGTAACATGAGCACAAGCATTCACTGTTCTCTGTTCTCTTTCTGTTAATGAAAGTTTGCCAGGTGATAAACCTCCATGTTCTCAGATTTCCATGTCATGATTAATTGAATAGGCAAAATAAGCCTTTTGTTTCCTGAGATTCTATTTTTTCCAATTTTTATTAAGTATTTACTTCATTTACATTTTAAATGCTATCCCCAAAGTCCCCTATACCCTACCCCCCACTCCCCTACCCACCCACTCCCCCTTGTTGGCCCTGGTGTTCCCCCATACTGGGGCATATAAACTTTGCAAGACCAAGGGGCCTCTCTTCCCAATGATGGCTTACTAGACCATCTTCTGCTACATATGCAGCTAGAGACATGAGCTATGGGGGTTATGGTTAGTTCATATTGTTGCTCCACCTATAGGGTTGCAGACCCCTTCAGCTCCTTGGGTACTTTCTCTAGCTCCTCTACTGGGGGCCCTGTGTTCCATCTGATAGCTGACTGTGAGCATCCACTTCTGTGTTTGCCAGGCATTGGCATAGCCTCACAAGAGACAGCTATATCAGGGT
>NW_018392450.1:19983-29559 GCF_900095145.1 Mus pahari | reverse complement strand
CTGAGTTTCCTTGAACTTTTGCCTCGGGACAGCGCCCAGGTTTTTGGGGCCTGTTGGCGTTTGTCACTACTGGAAAGAATGTAGCAGGGAACTTTCTGTATTATGATTTTTGTGTCTTTTTCTGGGAAAGTTATGTCTGAGGCTTTTAGGAAAATTTGAAACTTAGCTTTATCTGGCCTCTATTTGGAAATCTTTCTTATGCCATGGAGATCATTACATACAGATATGCACACAGATAAATGACGCCATTACTCTAGAAATCTTTGGGTATCTCCACCTGAGCAAACTCAAACAGTATAATTGGTGACATATTAACAGAGACAATTGACAAACTCTGACTCTGCAGAATAGGTTACAGATTGATCTCTCTCTCTCTCTCTCTCTCTCTCTCTATATATATATATATATATATAGATAGATATATAGATATAGATATAGATATAGATATAAATATAGATATAGATATATGCAGAGCTCTCTGAAAAGCTAATTTAAAGTTAAGGGTTCGTACAGGGTACACTCCTGAAGGAAGAAAACTCAGTTAATAATATAGATAAACTAAAATAAAACTTTGTCTTACTTTTAGAATATTTGATGTAACATACAGAAGTTAGATATTAGTATTTTCTAATCATAATCATACTGATTTAGATATAATCTGTTTGTTTGGAGTACATTAAAAGTATAAAAATGCTGGGCAGTGGTGGTGCATACCTTTAATCACAGCAGTTGAAAGGCAGAGGCAGGTAGATTTCTGAGTTTGAGGCTAGCCTGACTACAAAGTGAGTTTCAGCACATCCAGGGCTATACAAAGAAACCCTGTCTCTAAAATAAATAAATAAATAAATAAATAAATAAATAAATAAATAAATAGATAAATAGATAACAAAAAAAAACAACAACAACAAAAACCAAACAAACCTATGAACACTTCTACACAAGGAGAGTAGATGGTACGAAACAGTCAAACCCAGGGCCCAAATCAACCAAATAGAAAAACAGAGAATAAATGGAACAATGACTCAACAAATCCAAAAGCTGATTCTTTGAGAATGTCAACAAGTGAACCCCTATTCAAACTAACTAAAGGGCACAGAGATAACATCAAAATAAAAAAAAATAGCAAGGAAAAATTAGCAAGACATAGCAACAGAAACTGAGTAGTTCAAAAAAAAAATCATCAGATCTTACTAAAAAAGCCTATGCTCAATAAAACTGGACATTTTAGGTAAAATGGATGATTTTATAAACAGATATCCTGTATCAAAGTTAAATCAAGATCAGGTAAACTATCTAAACAGTCCCATATCCCCAAGGAAATAGAAATAGTTGTTAAAAAACTCATAGCCAAAGTAAGCCCAGAACCAAATGACTTAAGGGCAGAATTGTACCAAATCTTCACAGAAAAGCTCTTACCAATATTTCTGAAAAAATTCAACAAAATAGAAATAGAAGGAACACTACCTAATTCATTCTACAAAGCCACAGTTACTCTGATATCTAATTCACACAAAGACCAAAGAAAGAAAGCTGACTTCAGATCAGTGCAAAAGTATTCAATAAAATTCTCACAAACTGAATCTGATAGCTCATCAAACCCACTATTGTCCATGATCATCCTTCCAGGGATGGAGGGGTATGTCAATATAAGAAAATTCATCAAGTTAAGACAGTATATGAACAAACTCTAGAAAAAGTCACATGACCATCTCAGTACATGCACAAAAAGCTTTTGAGAAAATACAATACCCTGTCAGGAGCATTAGTCCTTTAGAGCTTGCACCTATGCTCAGAGCAGAACCAGGGCTCTGGCTCCCCACCCACTCCTGCAACACCAAGAGAAAGCTTGAGTTCCAGGAGCTCTGAAACAACAGGATCTCAGGAGCTTGGTCATACCAGGTTGTCAGGATCACAGAGGCAGCTTGACTACCAGGAGCTTTGACACATCCAGGGTCTTGGATCCCAGGATCCCAGAATACCATGATTACAGAGACAGCTGGACTCCAATGAGTTCTGACATAGCCAGGATCACAGGAGGGACAGGCTCAATTCAGAGACAGAAAGGGCAATTAGCATTAGAGATAACAAGATATTGAGAGGCAGGGAGGAAAACATAAGCAACAGAATTCACTATATTTTGTCATCATCAGAACCCAGTTCTCCCACTACAGCAAGCACTGCACACACCAACACACCCAATTAGTAAGATTCTAACCTAAGATCACATCTCATGCTGATGATAGAGGACTTTAAGAAGAACATAAATAAGTTCTTTAAAGAAATACTGGAGAACACTGGAAAACAGATAGAAGAGGGAACACAAAAATTCTTTTTAAAATTACAGGAAAATACAACCAAGAATGTGAAGGAATTCAACAAAACCATCCAGGATCTAAAACTGGAAATAAGGCTGGGCATGGTATTGCATGCCTTTAATCCCAGCACTCAGGAGACTGAAGCAGGCAGATTTCTGAATTCCAGGCCAGCCTGGTCTACAAAGTGAATTTCAGGACAGCCAGGGCTACANAGAGAAAGCCTGTCTCGAAAAAGCAATAAATAAATAAAATAAAAATGGAAATAAAAATAATAAAGAAATCACAAAAGGAGACAACCCTGGAGATAGAAAACCTAGGAAAGAGATCAGGAACCATAGATGCAAGTATCACCAACAGAATTCATAAGATAGGGTACAGAATCTTAGATATAGAAGATACCATAGAAAACATTGACAGAACAATCAAACAAAATACAAAATAAACAAAATTTCTAACTCAAAACATCCAGGAAATCCAGGATACAATGAGAAGACCAAACCTAAGGATAAATGGTATATAAGAGAATGAAGATTCCCAACTTATAGGGTCAGTAATTATCTTCAAAAAGATTATAGAAGAAAACTTCCCTAATATAAAGAAAGAGATGTCCATGAACATACAAGAAGCCTACTGAACTCCAAATACACTGGACAAAAAAAGAAATTCTTCCCATCACATAATACTCAAAACTCCAAACACACAAATGAAAAAAAAAATTTAAAAAAAGCTATAAGGGAATAAGGTCAAGCAACATTTAAGGCAGACCTATCAGAATTAAATCAGATTTCTCACCAGAGACTATAAAAGTCAGAAGATCCTAGGCAGATGTCGTACAGACCCAAAGAGAGCCCAAATCCTCCCCCTCTGCCAGCTAATGTACCCAGCAAAACTCTCAATTATCATAGATAAACCAAAATATTCCATGACAAAAAATTACACAATATCTTTCCACTAATCCAGCCCTACAAAGGATAATAAATGGATAGCATTTAAAATGTAAATGAAGTAAATACCTAATAAAAATTGGAAAAAAAAAAGCCTACTGAACTCCAAATACACTGGACAAGAAAAGAAATTCTTCCCATCACATAATACTCAAAACACCAAACACTCCAATGAAAAAAAAAAGGTCAAGTACCATTTAAGACAGACCTATCAGAATTACATCATATTTCTCACCAGAAACTATAAAAGCAAGAAAATCCTAGGCAGATGTCCTGCAGATCCAAAGAGAACCGAAATTCCCCCCACCAACTAATATACCAAGTAAAACTCTCAATTACCATAGATAAACCAAAATTTTCCATGACAAAAAATTACACAATATCTTTTCACAAATCCAGCCATACAAAGGATAATAAATGGCAAATTCCAACACAAGGAGGAAAGTACCCAAAAAAAGCAAGAAATTAATGTTCCTTCAACAACCTAAAAGGTGATAGCCACACAATCATATTTCTACCTCTAACAATAAAAATAACAGCAAGCAAAAATCACCTCTTCTTAATATCTCTTTACATCGGTGGACTCAATACTCCAATAAAAAGACATAGACTTATAGATTGTGTACATAAACAGGACCTGACATTTTGTTGCATACAGGAAATGCATCACAGTGACAAAGACACTATCTCAGATTAAGGGCTGGAAAAGATTTTTTTCAAGCAAAGAGTACCAAGAAACAAGTTGGAGCAATCATTACATTTTTCAAATAAAATTAACTTTCAACTAAAAGTTATCAAAAATGACAAGATGAATACTAAATATTCACAAAAGGAAAAGTCTACAAAGAAGAACTTTCCATTCTGAACATCTATGCTCCAAATGCAAGGGCACACACTTTCATAAAGGATACTTTACTGAAGTTCAAAGCACACATTGCACAGCAGACATTAATATTGGGAGATTTCAAAACCACACTCTCAGCTGGACACAGAAACTTAACAGAGAAACAGTGAAATTAACAGAAGCCATGAACCAAAGAGATTTAACAGTTATCTATAGAACATTTCATCCTAAAACAAAGGAATATACCTTCTTCTCAACAACCTATGGTACCTTCTCAAAAACTGACCATATAATACATCATAAAACAAGCTGGACTTCAATAACAACAAAAAGGAGAGAAAGCCTACAAACATGGAAACTGAACAATGGTTTACTGAATGATAACTTGGTCAAGGAAGAAATGAAGAAAGGAATTAAAGCCTTTTTAAAATTCAATGAAAATGAAGGCATAAAATAACCAAACCTATGGGACACAATGAAAACAGTGCTAAGAGCAAACCGTATAGCTCTGAGTGCCTCTAAAAAAAATTGGAAAGTTTGGTAAAGATCTTTTCCAAATCTTTTGGTTACCATTTTATCTAACTGACTGTGCTCTTTGCCTTACAGAAGCTTTGCAATTTTATGAGGTTCCATTTGTCGATTATTTTTAAAAAAAAAACTTTTCTTTATTAGATATTTTCTTTATTTAAATTTCAAATGTTATCCCCTTTGTTGAAAATCCCCTATGCCCTCCCTTCTCACCTTGTTTCCCAACCCTCCCACTTCTAATCCTGGTCCTGGCATCCTCCTACTGGGGCATAGATCCATCTTAGAACCTAGGGCCTCTTCTCCCACTAATGACCGATGAGGCCATCCTCTGTCATATATACAGTTAGAGCCACAAGTTTCACCATGTGTTCTCTTTGATTGGTGGTTCATTTCCAAAGAGCTCTGTGGGTACTGGTTAGTTCATATTGATGTTCCTCTTATGGAGCTTCAAACCCCTTCAGCTTCCTGGGTACTTTGTCTAGTTAAAAACAATGAATTTATAAAATTCATAGACAAAAGGATGAATCAATTTGTTGATTCTTGATCTTATAGCACAAGCCATTTTTGTTCCCTTCCAGAATTATTCTCCTGTGCCCATATGTTGGAGGCTATTCCCCACTTTCTGCTCTATAAGTTTCAGTGTATCTGGATTTGTGTCCAGGTCCTTGTTCTAGTTGGCTTTTGCTGTAAGATTGAGAATTGACAAATTCTTCCTCATAAAATTGCAAAGCTTCTGTAAGGCAAAAGATACTGTCAATAAGACAAAAAGACCACCTACAGATTGGCAAAGGTTCTTTACCAATCCTAAATCAGATAGGGGACTAATATCAAATATATATAAAGAACTTAAGAAAATAGACTCCAGAAAATCAAATAACCCTATTAAAAAATGGGGTACAGAGCTAAACAAAGAATTCTCAACTGAGGAATACTGAATGGCTGAGAAGCACCTGAAAAGTGTTCACCATCCTTAATCATCAGGGGAATGCAAATCAAAACAACCTTGAGATTCCACCTCACTCCAGTCAGAATGGCTAAGATCATAAATTTAGGTGACAGCAAATGATGGCAAGGATGTGGAGAAAGAGGGACACTCCTCCATTGCTGGTGGGATTACAAGGTGGTACAACCACTCTGGAAATCAGTCTGGTGGTCCCACAGAATATTGAACAGAGTACTTCTGGAATATCCAGCAATTCTACTCCTGGGCATATACCCAGATGTTCCAACCTGTAATAAGGACACATGCTCCACTATATTCATAGCAGTCTTATTTATAAAAGCCAGAAGCTGGAAAGAACACTGATGTCCCTCAACAGAGAGATAGATACAGAAAATTTGGTACATTTACACAATGGAGTACTACTCAGCAATTAGAAACAATGAATTCATGTAATTCTTAGGCAAATGGATGCATCTGGAGGATGCCATCTGGAGTGAGGTAACCCAATCAAGAAAGAACACACATGGTATGCACTCAGTGATAAGCAGTTATTAGCCCAGAATCTTAGAATATTCAAGATAAATTTGTACATTACATGAAACTCAAGAAGAAGAAAGACCTAAGTGTGGATACTTCATTCCTTCTTAGAATGGGGAACAAAATAGCCATGGGAGGAGTTACAGAGACAAAGTTCGGAGCTGAGATGGATGAAAAGACCACCCAGAGACTGCCCCACCTGGGGATCCATCCCATATACATCCACCAAACCCAGCCACTATTGCATATGCCAGAAAGACTTTGCTATCAGGAACCTGATATAGTTCTCTCTTATGAGGCTATGCCGGTTTCTGCCAAATACAGAAGTAGTTACTAATAGTCATCTATTGGATGGAAAATAGGGCCCACAGTGGAGGAGCTAGAGAAAGTACCCAAGGAGCTGAAGGGGTCTGCTACCCTATAGGTGGACCAATATGAACTAACCAGTACCCCTGGAGCTAGTGTCTTCAGCTGCATATGTAGCAGAAGATGGTCTAGTTGACCACCAATGGAAAGAGAGACCCCTTGGTCTTGCAAACTTCATATGCCCCAGTACAGGGGAACATCAGAGCCAAGAATTGAAAGTGGGTGGGTAGGGGAGCAGGGCGGGGAGGGGGAGTATATAGGGAGTTTTGTTGATAGCATTTGAAATGTAAATGAAGAAAATATCTAATAAAAAAAGAAAATGTCATACCACAATAAAACATAAAAGAAATATAGGAAAATTCTATCAAACAGGCCAAGGAGTTGAACAAATTGTCCCAAGATCTAAAAGTGCAAGTAGAAACTACAAAGAAACAAAATTGAAGGCAGTACTTCAAATGGAAAGCCTAGGGAAAAGGTAAGGAACTATAGATGCTAGCATCACCAACAAAGTACAAGACTTAGCAAGCAGCTGAAAGAGTCAGATGCAGATATTTGCACCCACCCAATGGAGAGAAGCTGCTGACCCCTGTGGTTGAATTAGGGGAAAGCTGGAAGAAGCTGAAGAAGAGGACAACATCAGTGTCAGTTAACCTGGTCTCCAGAGATCTCTCAGATACTAAAACACCAACCAGGCAGCATATACCAGTTGATATGAGGCCCCCCAACACATATATAGTAGAGTACTGCTTGGTCTGGCTTTAGTCAGAGAAGATGCATTTAACCCTCAGGAGACTGGAGGTTCCAGAGAGTTTGGAGGTCTGGTGGGGTGGATATGGAAGGGTGGGGACATCCTGGTGGAGATAGTGGTGTAGAGAGGAAGTATGGGATATGGAAGAGTTGGTGGATGGACCAGGAGAATGGAATAAAATATGGAGTTTAAAATAAAAAAAAGAGAGATATAAGAGAAAAATCTTAGGTGTAAAATGTACCTTATTGAAACAACTGTCAAAGAAAATTCAAAACATAATATTTCTAACCCAAAAAGTTCATGAAACCCAATAAACAATGAAAAGACCAAATGTAAGAATGATAGGAATAGAGGAGATCAAAGATTCCAAGCTCAAAGAACCCAAACACACCTTTAACAAAATTATAAAATAAAACTTCTGCCATCTAAAGAAAGATGGCCATAAATATACAAGATGCCTATAGAACACCAAATGGATTGGACCAGAAAAGAAAACACTCTTGCCATATAAATAATCAAAACACTAAATGCACAGATCAAAGAAAGAATATTAAAAGCTGAAAGGGACAAAAATTCGAGTAACATAAAAAGTAGATCTATGAGAGTTACACAAGTATTTTCAACAGAAACAATAAAAGCCAACAAAGCCTGGACAGAGATCATGCAGACGCTAAGAGAAGTAGCTAGCCCAGGTTACTATGCCTAGCAAACTGTTAATCAACCTAGATGTAGAAACCAATATACTCCAGAACAAAACCAAATTGAAACAATATCTATCTATAAATCTAGCCCTATACTGAATTCTAGAAAGAAAACACCAACACAAGGAGGATACATTACCAAAACAAGATGTTAATCATGTCACAACAAAACTAAAAGGAGAGAACCACGTACACATAATGCCACCTACAAAAACAAACATAACAGGAACTAACAGTCATCCATGTTTAATATCTCTCAATATAAACTGACTCAATTCTCCAATAAAAAGACATAAGCTGACATCCAGGCAACTTCCCCACCACAGGAGAGGTGTCCCCCTGGGAGGGCTTCCACTGCCTGAGCTGGTAAGGGAGCCATCTTTGCTCTGGGTCACCCAGGCACCAGTCTGCTCAGGTGAGAATGTGGCCTGCAGAAACAACACAGCTTCTGGGACAGACCCCATTTCGGGCTCCAGACAACCAGGCATCTTCCCCACCAGAGGAGAGGTGTCCGCCCAGGAGGGCTCTCACTGCCTGAGCTGGTAAGGGAGCCATCTTTGCTCCGGGTTGCCCAGGCTCCAGTCTGTGCAGGTGAGAGTGTGGACTGCAGAAGTGATACAGCTTCTGGGACAGACCCTGTTTAGGGCTCCAGGCATCCAGGCACCTTCCCCACCAGAGGAGAGGTGCCAGTCCAGGAGGGCTCTCACTGCCTGAGCTGGAGAGGGAGCCATCTTTGCTCCAGGTCGCCCAGGCTCCAGTCTGCACTGGAAAGAGTGCAGACTACAGAAGCTACACAGATTCTGGTACAGACAGAAGCAACACAGCTTCTGGGACAGACCCAATTTCGGGTTCCAGTCATCAGGGCACCTTCCCCACCAGAGGAAATGGGGCCACCCAGAAGGGCTCTGTCTGCCAGAGCAGGTGAGAGAGCCATATTGTGTCCAGGGTCCCTTGGAGACTAGTCAGTGCAGGTTAGTGTGCAAACTACAGAGGCAACACATCTTCTGGGACAGACCCTATTTCAGGCCTACATCTTCAGCCAAGAGGCAGGTCTGAAGGCCAGACCTCTGTGCACATTCCCTGCAAGAGGACAGCTTGCCTGAGGAGATTACTCTGACCAATGAGACTCAGGAGAGAGCTCCCAGGACTGCTGACAGAGGCTAACAGAATCACGGGAGGATCAAGCTCCAACCAGAGACAACTATAACAACTAACTCCAGAGATTACAAGATGGGGAAAGACAAACATAAGAATCTTACTAACAGAAACCAAGACCAAACACCATCATCAGAACCCAGCACTCACACCTCAACCAATCCTGGATACCCCAACACACCCGAAAAGCAAGACTCAGATTTAAAATCATACCTAATAATGATGGTAGAGGACATTATGAAGGGCATTAATAACTCACTTAAAGAAATACAGGAGAGTGCTGCAAAAGATGTAGAAGTCCTTAAGGAATTACAGAAAAGCACTGTTAAATAGGTAGATGTCCTTAAAGAGGAAACACAAAAATCCCTTAAAGAATTACCAGAAAACACAACAAAACAGGGGATGGAAATAAACAAAACCATCCAAGACCTAAAAAGGGAAGAAGAAAAAAAAAAAAAAACCAAATGGAGACAACTCTGGAGATAGAAACCCTAG
>NW_018392450.1:17883-19008 GCF_900095145.1 Mus pahari | reverse complement strand
GAATAAAATTGACTTCCAACCCAAAGTTATCAAAAATGACAAGGAGGGGCACGTCATACTCATTAAAGATAAAATCTACCAAGAGAACTCTCAATTCTGAATATCTATGCTCCAAATACAAGAGCAGCCACATTCATTAAAGAAACATTAGTAAAGCTCAAAGCATACATTGGACCTCACACAATAATAGTGGGAAATTTCAACACCGCACTCTCACTAATGGACAGATACTGGAAACAGAAACTAAACAGAGACACACTAACAGAAAAAATGGATTTAATAGATATTTACAGAACATTTTATCCTAAAAGAAAAGGATACACCTTCTTCTCAGCCCCACATGGTACCTCCTCCAAAATTGACCATATAATTGGCCTCAAAACAGGCCTCCACAGATACAAAAATGTTGAAATTATCCCATGCATCATATCAGATCACTATGGACTAAGGCTGATCTTGAATAACAGCATAAATAATAGAAAGACAACACTCTTGTGGAAACTCCACAACACTCTAGTCAATGATTCCTTGGTCAAGAAAGAAATAAAGAAAAAATTAAAGACTTTTTAGAGTTTAATGAAAATGAAGCCACAACATACGCAAACTTATGGGACACAATGAAGGTAGTCCTAAGAGGAAAAAGTTCCTCCAAAAAGAAACTAGAGAGAGCATATACTAGCAGCCTGACAGCACAACTAGAAGCCCTAAAACTAAAGGAAGCAAATTCACCCAAGAGGAGTAGACAGCAGGAAATAACCAAACTCAGGGCTGAAATCAACCAAGTGGAAACAAAAAGAATTATTCAAAGAACCAACCAAACCAGGAGCTGGTTCTTTGAGAAAATCAACAAGATAGATATACCCTTAGCCAGACTAACTAGAGGGCACAGGGATAGTATTCTAATTATGAAAATCAGAAATGAAAAAGGAGACATAACAATGGATCCTGGGAAAATCCAAAACATCATCAGATCCTACTATAAAGGTCTATACTCAACAAAACTGGGAAACCTGGATGAAATGGACAACTGCCTAGATAGATACCAGGTACCAAAGTTAAATC
This sequence comes from Mus pahari, assembly GCF_900095145.1. Lineage (NCBI taxonomy): Eukaryota > Metazoa > Chordata > Mammalia > Rodentia > Muridae > Mus > Mus pahari. Next base: position 17,946 of record NW_018392450.1, on the reverse strand, counting down.
AGGATCAGATTAACGATCTNAACAGTCCCATTTCTGCTAAAGAAATAGAAGCAGTCATCAATA
>NW_018392450.1:13077-14360 GCF_900095145.1 Mus pahari | reverse complement strand
GGCCTCTTGTGAGGCTATGCCAGTGCCTGGCAAACACAGAAGTGGATGCTCACAGTCATCTATGGGATGGAACACAGGGCCCCCAATGGAGGAGCTAGAGAAAGTACCCAAGGAGCTGAAGGGTCTGCAACCCTACAGGTGGAACAACAATATGAACTAACCAGTACCCCCAGAATTCGTGTCTCTACCTGCATATGTAGCATAAAATGGCTTACTTGGCCCTCATTGGGAAGAGAGGCCCCCTGTTCTTGCAAACTTTATATGTCCCAGTACAGGGGAATGCCAGGGCCAAGAAGTGGTATTGAGTGGGTAGTGGAGCAGGGGTGAGGTGAGGGTATAGGGAACTTTTGGGATAGCATTTGAAATGTAAATAAAGAAAATATCTAATATTTAAAAAAATTTTAAGAAAAAGACATAAGCTAACAGACTGGATACCCAAACAGGATCTAGCATTTTGCTTCATAGAAGAAACTCACCTCAATAACAAAGATGGAAACTAGCGCAGAGTAAAAATCTGGAAAAAATTTTTTCAAAGAAAATGGTCTCAAGAAACTAGCTGAAGTTGCCATCCTAATATCCAATAAAATATACCAAAGTTCTGTAGGCAGATGGGGAACGACACATCATATTCATCAAAGAAAAATCCACCATGAGAAAGTCTCCAATCTATGGCCTCTATGCCACAAATACAAAGGTACCCACATTCACACACACAAAAAACACCTATAAAACACATAACACACATGGAACCCCACACAATTTTAATGGTAGACTTTAATATAGCACTCTCAATCATGGACAATGTTATTGAAACAATAACTAAACAGAGACACAGTGAAACTAACAGAGGTTATGAACCAAATGGAATTAATAGACATCTACAGAACATTTCACCCTATAACAAAAAATTATACCTTCTCAGAACATCATGGTACCTTCTCCAAAACTGACCATATAATCAGTTGCAAAACAATTCTCAAAAGAAATGAGAAGATTAAATTATCCTGTGGATCCTATCATATCATCATGGACTAAAACTTATTGTCAATATCCATATAAAATCTACATATCCATAAAAACTGAATGATTCTCTACTCAATGACAACTTGGTCAGGGAAGAAATAAAGAAAGAAATTAAAGTTTTCTCTGACCCTTTTCTCTCCTTGGCTCTTTTCTATCTCTGACTCCTTTCTCCCTCTCTCTCCTTTTCTACCCATCTCTTTCCATGTGTTCCTGCCTGTCCTCTCCTCTTCCTCCTCCTCCTCCTCCTCTTCCTCCTCCTC
>NW_018392450.1:2645-12784 GCF_900095145.1 Mus pahari | reverse complement strand
TCTCTCTCTCTCTCTCTCTCTCTCTCTCTCTCTCTCTCTCTCTCTCTCTCTCTTTCTTGCCCTCTACTCCTTCCTTCTCAACTCTTCTTCCCATGTCCCTAAATAGAAATAGAGCTATTTCATACAAAAAAGAAATTAAAGACTTCCTGGTATTCAATGAAAATGAAGACAGAGGATCGCAAACTAATGGGGCACAGTGAAAGCAGAGCAAAGAGTACAATTCTTAGCACTAAGTACCTTGGTAAAAAAAAAAAAGTGGAGAAACCCTACACAAGTATCTTAAAAGCCAACCTGAGATCTCTATTACAAAAAAAACCCAGCACCCTCAAGACAAGCAGAATGCAGGGAATAGTCAAAATGAGGGTTGAAATCAAATAAATAGAAACGAGAAGAATGATTCAAAAACTCAACAAACCAAAAGTTGGTTCTTTGATAGAATCAACAGAATAGATAAATACAAAGACAAATTAACTAAAGGGCCCAGAGAAAATATCAAAACTAACAATATCAGAAAAGAAAAGGGAGACATGCCAGGCAGTGGTGGCACTTGGGAGGCAGAGGCAGTCAGATTTCTGAGTTCGAGGCCAGCCTGGTCTACAGAGTGAGTTCCAGGACAGCCTAGGCTACAAAGAGAAACCCTGTCTTGAAAAACTAAAAAAAGAAAAAAAAGAAGAAGAGAAAAGAAAAGAAAAGAAAAGAAAAGAAAAGAAGAGAAAAGAAAAGAAAAGAAAAGAAAAGAGGAGACATAACAAAAGAAACTAAGGAAATTCAAAAGAATCATCAGATCGTACTACAAAAAAACCTATATTCAATAAAATTGGAAAATCTAGAAGAAATGGATGAATTTCTGGACAGTTACCATATACCAAAATTAAATCAAGAGCATGAACGCTAACTAAACAGGTCCATATCCCCTAGAGAAATAGAAGTCACTAAAAACCTCCCAATCAATAAAAGCCCCAGGTCAGATGGCTTTAGTGCAGAATTCTATCAGACCTTCAAAGAAGAGCTAATGTCAATACTTAAACTAGTTCATAAAATAGAAATAGAAGGAATACTACCTAACTCATTCTATAAAGCAATAATTACTCTGATACTTAAAGCACACAAGAACCCAACAAAAAAGAGAACTGTAGATAAATTTTGCTTATTATAGCAAAAATACTCAGTGAAATTCTCAGAAAACAAATCCAAGAACACATCAAAACCATATTCACTACTATCAAGTAGGCTTCATCTTAGGGATGCAAAGTAGGTTCAATATATGATAATCAATTAACATATTCAACTATATAATAAAATCAAAGAAAATAATCACACCATTATCACATCAGATGCTAAAAAAGCATTTGACAAAATGCAAGATGCTTTTTTCTTAAAAGTATTGGAGCAATCAGGAATTCAAGGCTAATACCTAAACATAATGAAAGCAGTATACAGCAAATCAGCAGCCAATATCAAATTAAATGGAAAGGTACAGAAAGCAATGCCACTAAAATCAGGCACAAGAAAAAGATGACAACTCTCCCTAAATTTATTCAGTATAGTCCTTGATGTTCTGGCTAGATCAATAAGAAAACAAAACTAGATCAAAGGAATACAAATTGGCAAAGAAGTCAAGATATCACTATTTATATATGATATGATAGTATACATAGTTAGTACAAAAATTATACCAGAGAACTACAGTTGGTAGACAACTTCAGAAATATGGCTGAATATAAATTTCACTCAAATAAATTAATAGTTTTCCTCTATACAAATGATAAATGGGCTGAGAAAGAAATAAGGGAAGCACAAATAATATAAAATATCTTTGGGTAACTCTAATGAAACAAATAACTGATCTGTATGACAAAAACTTCAAGCCTCTCAATAAAGAAATTGAAAAAGAACTCAGAAAATAAAGAGAACTCCCATGCTCATGAATTATTAGAATTAACATAGAAATTATAGCCATGCTACCAAAAGCAATCTACAGATTCAACATGATCTGCATCAAAATTCCAACATAATTCTTCAAAGAAATGGAAAGAGCAATTCTCAAATTAGTCTGGAAAAGCAAAACCCAGAATAGTGAAACATTCTTAACAACAAAAGAACTTCTGGTATAATCTCCATCACTGACTTCAAGCTATTCTACATAGAAATTGTGATTGAAAACTGCATGGTATTGGTACAAAAACAGACACGTTGATCAATGGAATAGAACTGAATACCCAGAAATAAAACCACACAGTATGGGCACTTAATCTTTGAAAAAAAACTGAAAATATAGAATGGGAAAAAAAGCATCCTCAAAAAATGGTGCTGGTTTAACTGGCAGTCTGTATGAAGGAAAATGAAATTATAACCATTTTTGTCACCTTGTACAAAGCTCATGTCCAAGTGGATCAAGGACCTCAATTTAAAACCAGTTATAATGAGTCTAATAAAAGAAAAATTGTGAAAGAGCCTCGAACTCAGTGGCATGTGGGTGGAGTGTGAGGAGTAGGGGGCAGGAATTTCCTAAAGGAAATTGGGCAGAACTCCGATGGTTCAGGTTCTATGATCAAGAATTGATAAATGGGACCTCATAAAACTGGAAACCTTCTGTAAGGAAAAGAACATGGTCAATAGGAAAAATCAGCAACTTAGAGATTGTGAAAAAATTCTAATAGAAGGCTAATATCCAAAATATATCGAACTCAAGAAACTAATCACCAACAAAACAATCCAATCAAAAATAGGGTATAGAAATAAACAGAGAATTCACAAAGTAGGAATCTCAAATGACTGAGAAGAACTGAAAGAAAATTTCAGAGTCATTACTGATTAGTGAAATGCAATTCAATGACACTGAGATTCCACCTTATACCAATCAGAATGGCTAAGATTAAAAACTCAGGTGAAAGCACATGTTGGTAAACATTTTTGGTGGAACTGTGAAGTGATACAACAACTCTGGAAACCAATCTTGATGTTTCCCAGAAAATTAGAAATAAATCTACCTGAAGATCCAGCTATACCACTCCGGCCAAATTCCCAAAAGACTCCCCTCCATGATACAAGGGAACCTGTTCTACTATGTTTATAGCAGCTATATTTGTCATATCCAAAATCTGGAAACAACCCAGATGTAATTAAGGTATATTTATAATGTATTGCATGATTATTTTCACTGAAACATCAAGATATGAATGTCCATATATGGTGGAGCAAACACTATGACAAAATAAATGAACACTTTTCACATAACCATCTTTTAAACAATGAGTCTTACTATATATTTAATACATACGTCATGGTCATACCCATTGTGAAAGTATAATAAAACCAAAATGGGATAGTAACTAGGAATAATTGAAGAAAATGGAGGAAGAAAAAGATTTTAAGGGCAAGTAAAGTCAAAATGCCTAATTTACTAGTACAAAAATATCTTCATGATCTTGACCCAGCGTGTATTACAGTTGCAACAGTAACATTTATGAAAAATAAAGTAAATATTCATCATGGCTAAACTTCACATTTAATATATCTAAGCAAAGCCTAAAATTGTGAATATTTTCCATTAAGTAAGTATCAAGATATTATATTACAAATGTGTTTACAATGTTCACATTATATTGGTCATGTGATTTATTTTTACATGTAAGGAATATAAATAATCAGCTTTTATGCTGGTTAGTTTTAGTCAAATTGACACAAACTACAGTCAACCCATAAGCAGGAACCTCAGTTGAGTAACTGCTCCTGGAAATTAATCTGGGGTCATGTCTCTGTTCTTTTCCTTCATTACTGATGATGGGGATATGAGCTAAATGCACTATGTTCAATGTCAGTCTTGAGCATGTGATTGGGCAGTAGGAAAAAAGCTAGAAAGACAAGTGGAATAGGTCACCGAGAAGCTATCCTTCATGTTTTCTGTTGAGTTAATACCTCCAGGTTCCTTCTTGAGGTCCTGCCTTGGTTGCCTCAATGGTGGGTTGTAACTTGTAAGTCGGCTGAACCCAACACCAACTTAGTATTTTCAGTGTTTTAGGACAGGATCAAAAACAATAACAATCTATGAGAACATGATTGTTTATATTACTTTCAGTAGTGAAACTACTGTGATCTAAGTCTCAGAACTTTGATGTTGTGTTGAACGCGATCTTAAACTTTGTAGACACAAACAAAGGTCATGTAATTTAACAAAGTTGGGCATTTACACATGTGGAGTTCCTTGAGATTACTGATGTTATACCAGAATTTTAACACCTTATAGTGTACTAAGACATCACATTCATTTAAGCAAAGAAGATGAAGTGATATTCTGAGATTACTTTTTTTTGTATGCATGACATTCACACGGAAAATCTGATGTCAGTTTTTTACTATAAGTAGAAGAATAAATGTTTATAATTATTCATGTAGAAATAAAACAGTATGATTCTTTCTTTGAATGCAGTAGGTGAATAGCATCCAGTGTGCCAACAAAGTAACAGTCTTCAGTTTCCTAATACAAAAACTTAAGAAGGTGAATATGACTTCCACATCTGAAGACACATAGGAATAAGCCAGTCAATGAAACTGCTTCTAATGTAGTTAAATGAGTCATTTCATTAGTTTCTGTGAGTGCATAAATTTTGAATATTTGTGTTGGCGTTTGTTTTAGTAAAGGCTATAAAGAAAAATATGAAATGCTATGTAAAAAAATAATGCAAATGTTTTAAACTAATGATAAAATAAGCTATACAATAATTGATGAATTGGAGAATGTACCAGAGACCAGGGAAGATGAGAGACTCTCAGGACTCAAAATAAGGGACCTTAGGTAAAATGCATTGTAGATTTCACCTCCAGTAGAATGACAGGGAATCAAGTGGAAGGATAGGGCTGTCATCCTACAGTTAAAAATTCTTACCCAGAATTGCTTCAGTTTCAAAAAAACTGCAGTAGCAAAAATTGAGAAGAGACTGAGAGAAAGGAGGTTCAGTGACAGGCCCAAATTGGGATACAGTTAAGGAAAGGCTCCAAGGCCTGATATTATTACTGATGCTATGATGTGCTTACAGACAGGAGCCTAGCATGGCTGCCCTTTTAGAGGCCCAACAAGCAGCTGAAAGAATCAGATGTAGAAATTTACCCCCATCCAATGGACAGAATCCAAAGACCCCTGGGGTTGAATTAGGAAAAAAAAAAGGACAAAGCTGAGGAGGAGGGCGACCCCACAGAAAGACCAGCATTCTCAAATAACCTGGACCCCAGAGATCTCTAAGACACAGAGCTACCAACCAGACAATGTACACTAATTGATATGAGGACCACAACACGTGTTAAAACTGGAGAGCCCTGTGATGAAATGTAGAAATCTTAAATATTTGATTACCGCAAATGTATGACTACAGTTCTCATCCTAGAAACTGTACCATAGCATGTAGCACCTTTGGAAAAAAACACATTCTCACAAATCAGCATTCTAGGATCAAATTTTTATATGTTGGCAGTACATATGTTTTTAGGATTGACAATTTGAAATTGAATAATCAACTGTTAAGTACATTTGTGCCAACCTATTTCTCTCTGGGTCACAATTCCTTAGTAGTCTGTATTTTCTTGTAGAGGGTTCAGGAATACTGTGCTTTCCCTACCCATGCAAGCCTTTCTATTAATGTTGTCTCTCTAGGCTATTTTGAAGCAAACACATGGGTGCATTTTATGGGTAGATCTGCTGACATTCCTAGGAGATACAATCTTTGAGTTAAGTTTTAGAGGAATGAAAATTCCTCAAAGTCTTCATTTGCAGGTTAGAGTCCAGGTAGGAATTCATGTTTTATAGATATTTGTGTGTCCCATGGTATGTCCTTATTTAATAAAGTCTCACTGTGTATATCAGACTAGAATCAAACTCAGAGCTCTTCTTGTGCCTTCTCCAATTACTAGAAACATATGCACACAAGAACATCTGCATGTTAAACTGTATATTTAAAATGGTGCATGCAAAATTAAACATTTAGATTTATATTCTTACTAATGGAAGACTTATAGTTTGACAATTTATGCTTAGACAAACATAACTAAGAAAAATATAGTAGTTATAAAATTTCTAGTCAGAGAATATATTAAGTTGTTACCTAGAGAAAGATGTATGTCTTTTATCATTGTGAAACAAAATCCTGGGAGCTCCAGGCCATTCTTTTTCTTTTTTTATATTTCAGTTGGAAGCAATGTGACAGAATGACTACACGTCTCTCATAGCTCATACCTGGAACAACGTAGAATTTAATGTGATTACCTTGTAGGTGAAGGTATTCCATCATGCCATGATTAACAAATCATCTGCGACTACTGGGACTTCTAATCATTATAGAAGTAAGCATGGCTCAACATAACTGAGCACAGAGATTATGTCAAAAAGCATTTGAGGAAGAGTGTCTTGTTGACTTTGTAGCACCCCTACAGACACTGTTATTACCATATATTCTCTCACTGTTAAGCATCACTGATCACTGTTGGTGCATACACAATACTGAAGTTTTTGTATTGTGTATGCAGAGCATAGGTGCTCTGCAAGTAAAATATTACTATAAAGGGATCAAAGTGCAGAAGTAAGTAGATGGAGACATCCTTTACAGAGAGTTGTATATCAGATATAGTAATGGCTTGTTCAAGCAAATACTCATTCTGTAAAGATGTTAGCATGCTTGTTCTGATTTGACTAAGCAGATACTCATAAACTTCCTCAGTATGGGAAATTGTCTCTCTCATTCTTGCTTACATCACGTTCTATTGTTCATCCCTAATTTGGTCAATTCTCACTCTCTATTTTTTTCTTCTTTTTAAAAAACATTTGTTCTGTGTTGTTTACTGAGGTAAAATTCATCTAACTTGTGGATGAAAAGATCAACTTTGGATATTCAGGATCTTGACAATACCAGAGGTTGCAGATGGTATAGTCGTGCTTTAAGCCAAAATATTTGAGCCTCACACAATTCCCTATATTGAATTATACCAATATATTTTATCTTTTCAATAATTATTGACCTTAATGTAAAATATTGTGGTAATAAGTAGCAAGTGAACAAAGATTTTTTTTTTTCAAAAATGTCATTGTTTATAGGACATGGATTTCAAAATCGTTTGTTCTTTTTGGTAATTCATTGATCTTTAGTGACCCAAATTCTAGGGACACTAAACTCTACAACACAGTAATCAGTAATTTGTGACTACCTCACATTGTTATATAATCCTGCATGTCCTCAAACTTCATTTTGGATAAAATATGCTTAATACCTTTCTTTAAAACAGCTTTGTTTTACACCTGAAGAAATAATTTTTCTTGCTCAGTTTATCCCTTTTCTTATAATGAGGACCTTTACAGATGTTTCTTCTTTTAGAATGTTAGCAACAAATTACTTTTAGAGAAGGACCATCTTTAAAATATTTATTAATTCCTTAATTTCTGTACCCTGCATGTTGATTGTATCTTCCACTCTCAAAGATTCACTCTTCATTCTCTACCCGCCAACTTTTCATCCTCACTTTATTAACACATCAAGTTAATACGTGCTGCCTGCATATGCATGAGTATGTAGTGTTTCACCTAATAGAGGACAAATTTTTAAGAGAAAACAAAGTCTCCTATTCTTTGCGGCTTTCACTTACTGGTATAGGGGTGAGACACTGTAATCATCTCCATTCAACACATGCTTGTTGGCATTTTGTCTGGCTTGGATGAAACTGCACCTGCGTTGTGTTTGCTTGTTGGCATTTTGTCTACCTTGAATGAACCTGCACAAGTCTTGTGTTTGCACATACTGTTTGAATTTGTGTATGCTCTTCTCCATTTTGTCCAAAAAGAGTATTGCCTTGTAGTTCTCAACCATTTGTGACACTTATTTAAATTAGTAAACATATTAATGTTAAACCTCTTATACACCATAGGTTACCAGATAAGAAGCTTGGTGTCAGACACAAATTCCTCTATTGAAAAGTTCCTTATAACCAATGAGGTTCCATATAGCCTTAGATATTACTAGTTGTTGCCATTGTTATGGGTTACCCTTTTAAACTTGTTGGTAATACTTCATTGTTAAAGGCACCTCATTCTTCAGTCATAGACTATGGAAAACCATGCTAGTATAGATCTGACAACAACAACAAAAAATCATTACGATCAACTTGTCTGCAGTTGCTTTTTTAAATTACATACAGCTAATTGTGAAGCATTATGATTGTCACCGATTATACACCAAGTATAAAGATGAGTTGAGTCCCATGTGAATGTTCTCTTGCTAGTTATATTTCATTTACTAACTTATAATTCTTCATAAATATCACAGAGTCTTTGGTCATTTTAAGTTTGTTTTTATAGTTATGTAAATTATTTTTGTAGAGATAGGTAACACATAAACATTTCAGAAAATAAAAAGACTCACAGAATTTCCATTCAACTGTTTCTTATATTTTTACATTCATTTCCTTCCTCTATATTCTCAGATTCCTCATCAATCCTCTTTAGACAGGATTTCTCTCCAATAGTCCATGTACTATTCAGAGTTCTACATATGATCAGATTTGTAGAATACATATTAACATAGAGAGTAAAAGGGGATTTATTGGAATGATTTATAAAATGCAGTCCAACTAATCCAACAATGTTTACTTGAGAAGACAAAGTCCAAAAAAATCAGTAATTGGCTAAGAGGCTGGATGTCTAGCTGCTGTTAAGTATATGGTAGAATTAAAAAAAAAAAAAAAAAAAAGTAGCCTCCAGTGCCAGTGGAGAAATAGACAATTCTTTATCAAGGTGAAGTCGATCAGGTCAGATTCTTTCAGGTCAAACAGCATAAGATTCCTTCTTCCTTGTTTTTATATAGGCTAACAATTTAAGGTGTTGCCCATATTCGAGGGGTGTGACTTCTTGAATCAAGAGCTTATTAGATTGTATCTTCCTACTCCAAATTAAACAAAATCCCTTACTTGCATGCTCTCTATATTTACATTTTAGTTAATTTGAGATTTCATCAAATTGACAACTAAGAATAGGTATTAAAGGTCCACCATTTGTCAACTTAACACACAACCAAATTTCTTATACCATGATTCATTTTTAAATATAACTAATAACCAGGTCACAATGCCACTTAAACATATTATGACTGTTCAATTGCAAATATGTTTCTTCAGTCACATTTCAAATGCTATTCCAAAAGTCCCCTAAACCCTCGCTCCACCCTGCTCCCCTAACCACCCACTCCCAAAACTTTGCCCTAGCATTCACCTGTACTGGGGCATATAAAGTTTGCAAGACCAAGGGGTCTCTCTTCCCAATGATGGCTGCCTAGGCCATCTTCTGCTACATATGCAACAAGAGACATGAGCTCTGGGGGTACTGGTTGGTTCATATTGTTGTTCCACCTATTATAGGTTTGCAGACCCCATCAGCTCCCTGGGTACTTTCTCTTTCTCCTCCATTGGGGGCCCTGTGTTCCATCCAATAGATGACTGTGAGCATCCACTTCTGTATTTGCCAGGCACTGACATAGCTTCACAAAAGACATCTATATCAGGGTCCTTTCAGCATAATCTTGCTGTCATATGCAATAGTGTCTGGGTTTGGTGGCTGACTATGTGATGGATCCCTGGGTGGGGTAGTCTCTGGATGGCCCATCCTTTTGTCTTTCCTCCAAACTTTGTCTCTGCAATTCCTTCCATGGGTATTTTGTTCCCTATTCTAAGGAGGAATGATGTATTCATGTGTTGGTCTTTCTTCTTCTTGATTTTCTTGTGTTGGCATTTTGCAAATTGTATCTTGGGTATTTTAGGTTTCTGGGCTAATATCCACTTATCAGTGAGTGCATATCTAGTGAGTTCTTTGTGATTGGGTTACCTCACTCAGGATGATATTCTCCAGATACATCCATTTGCCTAAGGATTTCATAAATTCGTTGTTTTTAATAGCTGAGTAGTACTCCATTGTGTAAATGTACCACATTTTCTATATGGATTCCTCTGTTGAGGGACATCTGGGTATCTTTCCAGCTTCTGACTATTATAAATAAGGCTGCTATGAACATAGTGGAACATGTGTCCTTATTACCAGTTGGAACATCTGAGTATATGCCCAGGAGAGGTATTGCTGGATCTTCCCATAGTACTATGTCCAATTTTCTGAG
>NW_018392450.1:0-1847 GCF_900095145.1 Mus pahari | reverse complement strand
AAAAAAAAAAGAATGTATCAATTCACATTCTTCTTCATAACTGCCAGTTGTGCCAGCACCATTTGTTGAAAATGCTGTCTTTTTTCCACTGGATGGTTTCAGCTCCCTTGTCAAAGATCAAGTGGCCATAGGTCTGTGGATTCATTTCTGGGTCTAAAATTTGATTCCATTGATCTACCTGTCTGTTGCTGTACCAATACCATGCAGTTTTTAATCACAATTGCTCTGTAGTACAGCTTGAGTTTGGGGATTGTTATTCCACCAGAGGTTTTGATTGTTTAGAATAGTTTGTGCTATTTTAGTTTTTTTATTATTCCAGATGAATTTGCAAATTACCCTTTCTAACTCAGTGAAGAATTGAATTGGAATTTTGATGGGGATTGCATTGAATCTGTAGATTGCTTTCAGCAGGATATCCATTTTTACTATATTAATCCTGCCAATGCATGAGCATGGGAGATCTTTTCATCTTCTGAGATCTTCTTCAATTTCTTTCTTTAGAGACTTGAAGTTCTTATCATACAGATCTTGCACTTCCTTAGTTAGGGTCAAACCAAGATATTTTATACTATTAAAAAAAAATTGTGACGGGTTTTGTCTCCCTAAATTCTTTCTCATCCTTTTTATCCTTTGTGTAGAGAAAGGCCAAGGATTTGTTTGAGTTAATTTCATATCCAACTATTGCACTGAAGCTGTTTATCAGCTTTAGGAGTTAGTTATCTGGTGGATTTTTTAGGGTCACATATATATACTATCATATCATCTGCAAAGAGTGATATTTTGACTTTTTCCTTTCCAATTTGTATACCCTTGATCATTTTTTGTTGTCTAATTGCTCTGGCTAGGACTTCAAATACTACATTGAATAGGTATGGAGAAAATGGGCAGCCTTGTCTAGACCCTGATTTTAGTGGGATTCCTTCTAGCTTCTCTCGATTTAAATTCATGTTGGCTACTGGTTGGTTGTACATTGCTTTTATCATGTTTAGATATGGGCTTTGAATTCCTGATCTTTCCATGATTTTTATCATGAAGGGGTGTTGTATTTTGTCAAATGCATTCTCAGCATCTTTCAAGATGATCATGTGATTTTGTCTTTGAGATTGTTTATATAGAGGATTATGTTGATGGATTTCCGTATATTAAACCATCCCTCCATCCTTGGGATGAAGCCTACTTGGTCATGATGGATGATCATGTTGATGTGTTCTTGGATTCAGTTTGGGAGGATTTTATTGAGTATTTTGCATTGATATTCATAAGGGAAATTGGTCTGAAGTTCCCTACTTTTTGGCAATTTGTGTGGTTTAGGTATCATAGTAATTTTGGCTTCATAGAAAGGATTGTGTAGCATTCCTTCTGTTTCTATTTTGTGGAACAGTTTGAGGAGAACTGGAATTAGGTCTTCTTTGAAAGTCTGATAGAACTCTGAACTAAACCCATCTGGTCCTGGTCTTTTTTCGGTTGGGAGACTATTAATGACTACTTCTATTTGCTTAGGAGATATTGGATCATTAATCTGATACTGATTTAATTTTGGTACCTGGTATCTGGCTAGGAATTTGTCCATTTCATCCAGGTTTTCCTGTTTTGTTGAGTATAGCCTTTTGTAGTAGGATTTAATGATGTTTTGGATTTCCTCGTGTTCTATTGTTATGTCTCACTTTTTTTTTTTTTTTTTTTTTTTGTAAATGGGAACTAATGATTTATTGTAGGTACAAGGACAGAAGAGAAAATATTGATTTGGTTTATCTGTACAAAATTTCAGTGATAACATAGTCACAAAATTATGGTTTTTAACTCTCAATGAACCTGTGGAGCTAGTGACAGAAAATAAATGTCTAGTT
>NW_018392449.1:0-27606 GCF_900095145.1 Mus pahari | reverse complement strand
CCGGGGGGCTACTCTCAGGCGAACACCCCTCCTTGGGCGGGGAAAGGTGCCGGTGCCGGGTCAGCCTGGGGACTGCCGCCAGGCGAACACCCCTCCTTGGGCGGGACAGGCGCCGGACGACCGGGACCAGACCCGGGTCCCTCCTCAGCAGTCCGCTCTCCCCGGCAGTGCACTGGAGCAAAGCCTCTTATATATATTCTTGAGTTATATATATCTTTTTTTCTCGAGGGAGAAATCTCAAATGGCCAAAAAAAATTTAAGAAATGTTTAACATCCTTACTCATCAGGCAAATGAAAACCAAAGACCCTTAGGGCCTGAGACATTGGGATTCTGTTCAAGAAACTGTTTACTGTACTAACACATTGAAGGTTATTGCCAAGTTTCTCTATTAGATTTCTTATGTCTTGTTTTATGTTGTGGTCTTTGATCCATTTGGATTTAAATTTTGTGCAGGGTGATGAATACAGAACTACTGGCACACTTCTACATCGAGTCACCCATTAGGCTAAAACTTAAGATGCTTTCCTTCTTTTCTATCCTATGGTTTTGGATTCTTTATCAAATATCAAGGTGTGTGGCTTAATTTCTGTGTCTTCAATTTGATTCCATTGATAAACCTGTTTCTTTTTTTTATTGCTAACTTTATTTGGAAAATCAAGATGAAATCATTTTTCCTTCATACTTACATTTTATGATCTCTATTTGTTTTAATGTGATTGGATCATTTGAATAATTAGCTGTTCCAAACAAATGTTTGCTCAGATTTTTCTTAGCACTTAAACCATTGTTTATAGATATTGCTTATATATAAAATATTTACAAAAATGAATAAAGCACAAAGAACAGCAGTTCACTCTACACTCCTCATACAGCTTTGATTGTTTTAGAAAGTTGACTGTTACCTCTCATGATTGTGATAATTATTTATTTACAAAACATTTCTGCCATTTTGTTCACAGAAATATTTTCTGGTTACCTTGTAACTCACACAGTTCATGTAACCAAGCAGTTTTTTGCCTTAATATACATTTGTTGACATTATGGTTATTTAACATATTAATTATGTAAAAATATTTTTAGGATGTAAAACTATATAATTTATTATACTGAAGAAATTGATTGGAATATACGTTCAGACTTGCCCTGAATTTTTATTGATAATATTTTACTTGTAATTGGTTTGCATTTTTACTGTAAAAGTTTACCACCAACACTGTTAAACCTTAATTGGTTATTTCCTTCTCCCATCATTGACTCTTTTCTATTGAAATAGGGTCCCCATATGTAGCCCCAGTTGACACTGACTTACCTATCCTGTTGTGCATCCATGGTACTAGCATTAAAGTCATATGCCACCTTGTCTGCCTGTTACTAATATTTTTCCTCCAGTGGTGCTAGAGATAAGCCCATGGCCTTGTGTTTGCTAGACATTTATTCTAACATTAAGCTGCACTCCCATCCCCTCACCATTGATTTTTACCTCTGTCATGCTAGTTCTCCTTGTTTGCTATAGTTGACTTTATCCCTTTAGCATTTCCTAAATAATTATGATTTTTTTTGAATGAAGAAAGGAAGTAGACTCTAAACAGTAATATACTAATAACAGGAGTTCCAAAGGGGAAATACTGAAAGGATTGATACTTACTGGATATATATTAGAACAGCTATGCATTGCAATGCATATGATTCTGGAACAAGAGTATGAACTAACCAGTACCCCCAGAGCTCATGTCTCTAGCTGCATATGTAGCAGAAGATGGTCTAGTCGACCATCATTTGGAATAGAGTTCCCTTGGTCTTGCAAACTTTATAGTGGAAGTGGGTGGGTTGGGGAGTAGGGGCAGTGGGAGGGTATGGGGAACTTTCAGGATGGCATTTGAAATGTAAATAAAGAAAATATCTAATAAAATAAAATAATAAGTAAAAAAAGAATTAATTTTATTTTATATATGTGAGTTACACTGTACACTGTCATTGTCTTCAGACACACCAGAAGAGGGCATAAGATTCTTTACAGATGGTTGTGAGCCACCATGTGGTTGCTGGGAATTGAACTCAGGACCTCTGGAAGAGCAATCAGTGCTCTTGACCGCTGAGCCATCTCTCCAGACCTCTTTTGTCTTTTAACTGTATTTCAAGAAGGAAAAACTTTGACAAAGAAAGAAACCTCTGTTTCTATGTCAATGCCATATAGTTTTTCCTGCTATGCTCTGTAGTATAACTTGAGGTCAGGTATGGTGATGCATTCAGAAGATATATTTATTGGACAGTTTTATTTGTAGCTATCCATGTTTTTGTTTTGTTTTGTTTTGTTTTTCTCCATATGAAACTGAGAATGGTGCTTTCAATATCTGAAAAATGTGTTGGAATTTTGATGAGAATTGCATTGAAACTGTAGATTGGTTTTGGTAAGATGTCCATTTTCACTATGTTAGTTTCACTGGTTCATGAGAACAGGAGCTCTTTCCATCTACTGATATCTTCTTCATTTTCTTTCTTCATGAACTACAAGTTTTTGCCATAAAGACCTTTCATTTGCTTGCTTGACTAGAGTTACATCAAGATATTACATATTTGTGGCTATTGTGAAAGATGCTGTTTCCTAAATTTCTTTCTCAACCTTTTTATTATTAGTATACAGGAATTCTGTTTATTTATTTGAGTCATTTTTTTTACTCTGTACATTTTGTTGATGGTGTTTACAAGCTGTAGAAGTTCAATGGTAGAAGTTTTGAAGTGGCTTATATGTGCCATTATATTGACTATGAGTACTGATACTTTTACTTCTTCCTTTCCAATTTGGATCTAGTTTTATTATTGCTCTAGTTAGAACTTCAAGTCCTATATTGAATTGATAGAAAGAAAGTGGGCGACATTGCTTTGTCCCTGATTTCAGTGGAATTGCTTTAGGTTACTCTCCATTTAATTTAATACTGTCCATTGGCTTGATGTGTATTGATCTCATTATTTTTAGTGTATTTTTCTACAGACATCATTATCCTCTTCCATGCAATATCCACTTTCCACTCTTACTTGTCTTGCAGCTGTGCACATGCTCACAGTCATTTGTGCTGACCACAGTTTATCTTTCATTTTTCAGAAAAATATCTTTCAGATTTTCTGAATTTGGCAGTCACAGGTTTGTGCTGTCTTCTGTGACTACCAGAAGACTTAATTCTGTGTGGTAGTTGAACATACCACTTTTTCCCACTAGCAAAACCATCAAGAAAAAAGATGGAGGATCCCAGGGTTAGTATAAACTGAGAGATAGAGCAAGCAGAAAATTAGACATCTTTCAGAAGCTGAGTGAAGAGAAAGTAGGAGAGGGTTTTTAAAAAGGTTGCAAACAAGAACTCCACTAGAAAGTGGATTCCAATAGAGGAAAAAAGGTAAGTGCCTTAGCAGAGACATGTTCTGAGTCACAGTAGAGAATGATACAGTGAATTCCAGTGAGTCAAGGAGAAACAGAAGCCTTTCTACATGATGGATGTCCAGAAAGACATAGCAGGTTCCAGGAGCTGGACATATTGAAAGGACACTTAGCTAGTGGGCAAGGACAGATAAGTGGTGAGATCTGTTGGGGAGAAAGTGTCCAATGAGGTGGACTATAGAATTTGGAATGAAATATAGTGATTGGCAGAAGCAAATAGAAACAAATGATCTATACCTTAATAGTCAAATCAGCAACTTTGTTCTGTTAGGAGTGGCTGGGCACTTTGGAAAGGGTCCATTTGTGCCCATCCCAAGTGTTTGACTCCAGATGTATGTGAGTGGGGAAGAAAAGCACAGGATCATAGCATGGACATTGAAATGTGTAACAGGCACTTGGAATTTGAGGTATTAGACGAATGCACAGAGGTCTAAAACCTTATACCTTGACTGGATTTGGAGTAGCTTAGCCATATTCTCTTAAGCAAACATATTCAACTGTTTCATTAGATCTGTTCATATTGCTATCTCTTAATTGGACATCAATTGAAAATTATAAAACCTTTCCTCATTTAAAATTCAAATCTTATTCTCCAGGCATTGTACATAAAACATGAATTATTTAAGTAATAAATGCTTTAAGGATCTATAAACTAACAAAAATCTGACAGAAGTTCAATTTCAAGAGATCTGAGTCCCATGATCCTCGTATGAACTTGTCATGAGGAGTTAGTACCAAAGAGAAACAGAGCAAGAGGGAAGGAAACAAGGAGGGAACACATGCCTATGGTATTTTAAGGAAGGCATTGTGAAGGGAATCATGGGAATGTAATCTACCTCAAACTTCAAATACACATGGATATTGATTAAACCTGACATCATTGTTCCAAATTAAAATGGTTGAAAAATAAACATGAAAGTGATATTAACAATCTTATGGATAAATATTTCATAAGGCTTGTCTTAAAAATGTATATTTTATTACCAAGCAAGCAAATACTGAACCCTGTCTGATAAAGACTCAGCAAGGCAGGCACATAGTCTTCCTTCCTAAATGAATATCATAGGATATGTTATCTTTGGTTTCAAATTAGAATATTTGGGGAAACAGAGTCTATATTAGGAGCAAGAAAGATCCAGACAGGATCCCCTGTCCCTTTCCTTTCTGTGTAGGAAACACAGGACTTCTAGGTGTAGTACTCATGGTAGAATCAGGATGATTAGAGCTCAGAGATTACGGTATATCAAGAACTCTCTGAATGGTCATGTAATATTTCTTCACCTCTTGTTCATTTTGCAGTTCAGAGGTGGGAGTTTAGCATGGCTGAAGGGGAGGAAAACTTCCTTAAATTGAGTGACTTCACAGTTTATGTCTTCTTACTTTAAACTCAGCAGGTGCTTATAGGAGGTAAGAGTTTGTGACAAAGTGTGATCTAGTGATATTTATAGAAATTCTGAAAAGGCCTGTGAACTCCTGTCCATGTGCTGGAAGTGAGTCACAGTATTCTCACTGATATGTTTCTTAGACTCTGCCTTGTTTCCACTCATGCATCACATTTGGTCCACATCCATTTAACTCATTACTATTCTCTGATTGCAAACTTCCATCATAGGTAGCAATGTCAAACAGTATAAGCTAATATTATTGTGTTTTATGATTCAAAAATAAATATATTTTTGGGCTACCCAATGTATTATGTATCAACAATTTTCATGGCTACAGTGAAGTAAGTATTTTGAGTCTTTTAAAAAAAATTACAGCACTACATCCACTTGTAGAGCTTTGTTCCAAATTACATAAACATACACACGATAAAATAAGTTCTCTGGATTCCATTTTCCACATGTTACCTAATACCACCTTGTAATTAGTTCTATATATATAGTATCTCTGAATACAAACATGTTTTGTTGTATATTTGTTAATATGAAAAAGATCAAAACACTTTAATTGGAAAATGCCAAATTCCATATATAGAACCACAAATTCTTTCTCGATTTCTTCATGAAATTGGTCTGATATTTATGTGGTTATAAATACTCACAAAATGTGTTTCATTTCTTATGGATTTGCCTTTGGTTCTTCATGTTATATTCACTTTATGCTACTTATAGTTTTTTCTAATCGGATTTCAGTTGGAAAATAACAAATGTTTTTGGCTGAAAGGGGAATAGTAGAGTTTGGATGTGGTTGAATTTACTCCTCTAGCAGGGTTCCAGTGCTTGCTGTGTGCTCCTCAGGATGGTAATTTGTGGGAAGTTTTGTGAAACTTTTTAACATCCAAAGCTGGAAGGATGACCCTCAGCATGTTGGGGAGATGCTTTTAATTGTCTGTTTGGAGACATGGCTCAGTGTTTTAAGCCAGTATTGCTTTTATAGAGTACCATAGTTTATTTGCAAGCATAATAAATTATGTTATTATGTATTATTATAAATAATGTGAGTTGCATGCAAGGCAACTTACAGCAATGTGTAACTCCAGTCTGAGGTCCAATGCCCTCTTCTGGCTTCCACATGCAGCTGCACTCACAGACACATATATAAAATATATTTTTAAAAAGATATAAACTCTGCCTGGTACCATGGGTCCTAGGTGGGTAGACCATGTTTGAGATGAACCCCATTCCAGTATCATGAGGTCTGGATAGGCAGAGCAATCATGCAATGACCCCCTAGTCAGGGACCACTGAAGTTGGGCAAGTAGACAACATCTGTGAGTGCTCTTGTCCAGTGCCACATGGAAATGGCAGGACAGACATAACCCAAACATCCAGAGGAATTTAATGCCACTAAGATGAGAAAGTAAATGGTGGAGACATGAGAGAACAAAACAAGCAAAAAAAAAATCAAAACCAGAAGGGAGGCAGAACTGGACACCCAAGAGTAGTGAGGAACAGCCTGAGGTGGGTAGCAAGCTATGCTAGCTAGGGCTTTGGTGAGGTTCTGGCTCTTGATGCTGCAGAAGGCCATGTCTGGGCCTGTGGTCTTAAAGTGAAGGAGCTATGTTATCCCTAAGTCTAGGCAAACAACCCTGGTTTGGGCTACCCCTGGAGCCATGTTAACATTTGATGACTGTGCAGACATGGCTCCAACCCTCACTTGAGCACCCTGCCAGAGTAGCACCAAAGACATTAAAACAAGAGCAATGACCCCACCCATCACCAGCTGGAACAATTGGGAGAATGACCCTGCACTTCTTTCTCCCAGGAAGTAGACTGGAGCTGGCCTTTGTGGCAGTGGTTGTAAGTGAGCTGGCCTCGGGGTCATGAGACCAGGAGAGCTGTCCATAATTTATTCTACTGTGTGGTGGTATGAGAAAGGGAAAGCTGATGACCTCTCTTTCTCTTTCCCCATTTGCTATCCACTGCAGGCAGGACAATTGGTCCTCCACTTCACCAGTTGCAGAACTTGGGAGAGCAGACTGCAACTCACCTGGGAAGCACAATAGAGTTGGCCCTGTTGGCATGGGTTGGAAGAGCTGACTCCCATAGCAATGAGTGGAAGAGGTGGCTCTGCTTCTCACTAGTTGTGGTACTGAGTGAGCTAGACAGAGCAGAGGTAAAGATCTTTCCCTCGTGGTAAGGCTGTGGGAGAGATGGCATGTGGACCAGCTAATCTATCTCCCTAGATCAGATCTTGGGTTTTGAGTTGGCCCACCCCAACACTTAACACTGTTTATCAACTTCTACAACATGTGAAAAGTCTAGTCCAATAGATCCAAACCATCAGGGTCTCTATGACACAGAATATCAACAGGAAGGTCAAAGGAGTCCTAGTGAATTTCAAGCATTGATAGTATAGTTGAAACCAGAAGCCTTGAACCAGATCAATGACTCCTTGCAATGAACATTTGCAAGTAAAGAAATGTGGACAAAAGGGCATACAGTAGGATATGCTATGACAACTACAGCTAACATAATATTTTTTTTCTTTTGGGAGGAGGCAGAGGGTAGGTATGAAGAGATTGGGAGAACAGTGGGATTAGGGTATATGATGAATTCAGAAAGAATAAATAACTCCTTCTAGTTGTTCACAAAGAATAAATTAAATATTCACAAAGAATAAATAAAAAGATAAATAAAATGGCATACAGTCATGACGTATGAGTAGAATACTATTTTATGATTTGTAAATGATATTGATAATTAAAAATAAATATAATGAGATACCACAGAATGTCCACAGGAATCCAAAAGGACTGATGGCACTAACTTCTGGAGAGAGAGAGAGCAGTAGGAATAATCACATATAGTGAGCAGGATCCAAGTCACTAGGTACTTATAAAGTCAGGTGAAAGTTTCTAACAATACAAAATAGAGGTTTATCTTTAGACACAAAAACAATGCTACTTAGAATTTCCCCCAGTGAATTAAAAGTCATTCCCATATAAACCTCAACATAAGTATCTGTAGCAGAAGCCTGTTGGGAAAGGTATTTATGTGAAAAAAATGGGATCAAGCATCATCTCCCACAAAATATTCCAACAGCTTTGATGCGCTTAACCTTCTTACCACAACTAGAAGGAGCCAAAATATTGTTCATAGGTGAGTGCCTAACCAAAAAATCGAGTATCCATGTAAAATAAACCATTAAGCATCGCTTATAATAAATTAGCTCACTATAAGAAGGAATAGAAGAAGCATAAATAGTAAGAAAATGAAATTATTCTAATGCAACTCGGATCCTTCAGTAAAATGAAATATTAAGAGGACAAAAATATCTATCATGACAGACAAGGAAGTCAGTGGTTTCTAGGAGTTACGGGAGGAAATCAGAGGACATAGAATTATTTTAGTATATCAACACAATTTTCTGTGTGAGTGTAATGTCAAATACACACCATTGTGCTTTAAAGAATTTCAATGTTCACAGAACTGCATTAAGGTTGACCAAGTACTACTGCTTGCTAGAGACTTGTGCCTTCTCTATGCCACTGGCACTCTCTAGGAGACTTATTAAATCTTAGTCAGCTGTCCATTAGAGTCTTTTGAGGTACCACATGTCACCGGAATATCCACGCTCCATGCAGATTAGGGAGAAATCTGAATCTCAGTAGTGGTTTGAGTCATAAATACCCGCAGACAGAGCAAATCCATACCCATGGTTTAGCTGCAATTCAAATGTTGTAAGTACCATGGCTGAAAGTAGAAAACTAGCTACAACAAGGAAGAAAATACAATCGATATACTAACTCCAGATGTGCATTGATTCCCCAATAAAGAAATCAAACCAGGGTAATGATTCTGCTTCTGAGGACTGGGACAAGTTTTTGTATTCACAGAAAAGAGAAACTTCTTTGAGGTGTACAAGACTAACAAGAGACACCTAGAAAGATATTCAACTCTAAAAGCAGTAACCAAGGATACGTATTTGTGGAGAATGCCATACCAAAAATGAAATAACATTCAGGGATCCAATAAGATACCAAGAATATGGATACAGAATGATGTACAAGAAAAGGAATACATGATTGGTAGTTTTTGATGCTCAGCGAAATAGAGTAATCACAGTTTTTCCACTTGTGCTTATATCTCTGAAATAAAGACTATGAGTCTTAATTATTTCATGAATAACTGCTTAGGCCATATGCTTAGTATTGTTCCCCAACTAATCTCCTCCCTCACCTGACTATATCACTGAATCATCTCTCCTTGATGGACTTCCACCTCCTTCATCCTGCCTTAGCTAATATGCCAAAAACAATTTTGGCGACAGGTGATACTTTCACACAGGTCACGGGAGATATTCCCTATTAAACAGTAGATTTTGGAGTGTCATCATTCCTATATTTGCCACATTGATGTTTTGTTGATTTATTACTTAGCTTGTAACTTAGCTTACTTAATAAATAAAATTTTATATATATATATATATATATATATATATATATATATATATATATATATATGTGTGTGTGTTATTTTAGAAATGTGACTGTATTTTAATAATTTGTATAAGAAAATTTTCATTCAAAAAAAGAAAGCAATATCAAAACATCCAAAATATCTTATCTCCCCTATAAAATACTAATCATAGAGTATTGAGCTCTAATGTAAATGACATAAAAAGAATGCAGACAACAGTTCTTAGAATGATTATAACTAAAATGAAATAAGAAAAATAAATGAGATAAGGAAGAATGCAGGTTAGTGTTTTTGTCAACTTGAAATAGCTAGATATCTGGGAAGAGGGAAAGTCCATTGAGTAACCATCTTCATCTGATTTTCCTGGTGGAAAGTCTGGTGACATTTGCCAAGTTGATGATTGGTATAGACAGTATAAACACACTGTGGATGGTGTCATCCCTGGCTAGTGGTCCTGTGTTGTCTAAAATAGCAAACTCAGCTAACCATGGAGAGAAAGTCAGTAATCAACTATCCTCCCAAGCCTCTGTTTCAGTTCCCTGGTCAAGTTCTCTGCCTTGAGTTCTTGTTCGGAATTTCCTTCATGATATATTACAAGTTTTAAATTGAAACAAATCCTTTCCTCTCCTAGATGGCTTTTGATCATCTTGATTATCACTATGAACCAGAGCAAATTAAGTAAGGAAGTTAATCCAAGACATGATAACCAACTTCAAATTGCAAAAGAAAAACTCAAAATGATGCTGGAAATGAAAAACTCAAAAATCCAAGTAATATTCTCATTATAGTGAATGACTGAGCAACAGAGAGGGGATTTTGAAAACACAGAGTTGGAAGAAAAAAGTAGTAATTGGGTTACTCAAGAAAGATCAACTAGAACTTTATTTGACAACAAAAGGAGATAAAAGGTATACAAATTGACAAAGAAGAAGTAAAGGTATCGTTATTTGCACATGATATTATAGTATATATGTGACCCCAAAATTCTATCAGAGAAGTCTACAGGTGATAAAAAAACTTCAGCACAGTGGCTACATACAAAATTAACTCAAATAAATCAATAGCCTTCCTTTATAAAAATTACAAAGGGGCTGAGAAAGAAAATAGGGATATCTTAGGGGTAACTCTATCCAAACAATTGAAAGATCTGTATGATAAGAAATTCAAGTCTTTCAAGAAATAAATCAAAGAAGACCTCAGAAAATGGAGAGATCCCACATGCTCATGGATTGGTAGGATTGACATAGTAAAAATGGACATCATACAAAAAGCAAGCTATTGATCCAATTAAATCCCAATCAGAATTCCAACACAATTCTTTAAAGACATGGAAAAAGTAATTCTCAATTTTATATGGAAAAACAAAAAAAAAATAGGATAGGGAAAAATACTTGACAATAAAAGAACTTCTGAGGGAATCACCATCTTGGACCTGATGCTATCAAACTCTTCTATAGTGATAAAAAAACTGCATAGTATTGACACGGAGACAGACAGATGGATCAATGGAATAGAATTGAAGACCTATAAATAAAAGAACACACTTATGGATATGGGATGTTTGATAAAGAATCTAAAAATATTCAATGGACAAAAGAAAGCCTCTTCAATAAATTGTGCTAGTCTAATTGTCAGTCAGCATGTAGAAAAATGAAAATAGATCTACTTTTTGTCGCCTTGCACAAAGCTTAATTCCAAGTGAATCAGTGACCTCAACATAAAACCAGATACACTGAATCTAATAGAAGAGAAATTGGGAAAGAGACTTAAACACATGGGCACTGGAAAGGGGAATTTCCTTAAGAGATCTCCAATGGCTCAGGCTCTAAGATCAAGAATTGATAAATGGGATCTCTTTGAATTGAAAAGGCATCTGCAAGTCAATCAATACAGTCAATAGGGAAAATCTGCAACAGATTGGGAAACAACTTTACTAATACCACACCTGGTAGAGGGCTAATATCCAAAATGTATAAAGAACTCCAGAAGCTAATCTCCAATAAAACAAACAACCCAATCAATATATGATGTATAGAACTAGAGAGAGAATTCATAACAGAGGTATCTTAAATGGCTGAGAAGCACTTACTTAAAGAAATGTTCAAAGTCCTTGGTGATCAGGGAAGTGCAAATCAAAAGGACACATGCTCCACTATGTTCATAGCAGCCTTATTTATAATAGCCAGAAGCTGGAAAGAACTCAGATGTCCCTCAATAGAGGAATGGATATAGAAACTGTGGTACATTTATACAATGGATTACTACTCAGCTATTAAAAACAATGAATTTATGAAATTCTTGGGCAAATGGATGTATCTGGAGGATATCATCCTTAGTGAGGAAAGCCAATCATAAAAGAAGTCACTAGATATGCACTCACTGATAAGCGTATATTAGCCCAGAAACTTAGAATACCCAAGATACATTATGCAAAACAGAAGAAAACCAAGAAGGATGACCATTGGTTGGATACTTCATTCCTCCTTAGAATAAGGAACAAAATACTCATGAAAGGATATAGGTACAGAGACAAAATTTAGANCTAAGATGAAAGGATGGACTATCCAGAGACTACTCCATTTGGGAGTCCATCCCATCATCAGCCACCAAACCTAGATACTAATGCTCATGCCAGCAAGATTCTGCTGATATTGCGGCCCCTTGTGAGGCTATGCCATTGCCTGGCAAACACCGAAGTGGATGCTCACAGCCAGCTATTGGATGGAAC
Organism: Mus pahari; assembly: GCF_900095145.1. Lineage (NCBI taxonomy): Eukaryota > Metazoa > Chordata > Mammalia > Rodentia > Muridae > Mus > Mus pahari. Next base: position 15,583 of record NW_018392449.1, on the reverse strand, counting down.
ACAGGGTCCCCAATGGAGGAGCTAGAGAAAGTACCCAAGGACCTGAAGGGGGCTGCAACCCTGTAGGTGGAACAACAATATGAACTAACCAGTATCCCCTGAGTTTGTGTCTCTAGCTGCATATGTAGCAGAAGATGGCCTAATTGGCCACCACTGGGAATAGAGGCCCCTTGGTCTTGCAAACTTTATATGACCCAGCAGAAGGCAAGGCCTGGGCCAAGTAATGGGAGTGGTTGGGTAGGGGAGCAGGGGCGGGGGGGGGGATAGGGAACTTCCAGGATAGCATTTGAAATGTAAATAAAGAAAATAAAAATAAAAGGACACTGAGCTTCCAACTTACACCAATCAATATGACTAAGATCAAAAACTCAGGTGACAGTATATGTTGGTGAGAATGTGGAGAGAGACACTCTTCCATTGGTAGTGGGATTGCAAACTGGTATAACAACTCTGGAAATCAACCTGGAGATTCCTCAGAAAATTTGAAATAGTTCTACCTGAAGACCCTGCTACATCACTTCTGGGCATATAGTCAAAAGATGCCCCACCATGTCACAAAGGCAGGTGTCCCACTATGTTCACAGTAGTCTTATTTGTGATAGAGAAGCTGGAAACAACCCAGATGTCCATCAACTGTACAATGTACACAGAAAATGTGTTTCATTTACACAATGGTATTCTATTCAGGTATTAAAAGTTAAGACATCATGAGTTTTAGAGGCAAATGGATGGAACTAGAAAATATCATCCTGAGTGAGGTAACTCAGACTCAAAAGAACATACATGGTATGTACTCAATAATAAGTGGATATTAGCCAAAAAATTACAGCATACCCAGGATATAATCCACAGAACTCAGGAAGTCTAACAAGGTGAAGTGCCCAAGTGATAATGAGTCAATCCTCCTTGGGGTGGAGAAGAACACAATCACAGTGGACAGGTGGAGAGAGGGGCCTTGGCCAGAGATGGGGCAAGGAGGGGAAAAAGGAACAGGATCAGTTATTGGGAGGGTAGAATCTGTAGTGAAGCCCTGAGAGCTAGCAGAAAGAATGCAATACAGGCAACCTTGGGAGTTAGGAGGTGGGGAACCCTCTAGAATGTACCAGAGACCTGGGAAGTGAGAGACACTAGGCACTCATATTAGATGAAATGCCCAACAATTTGTGGAACCATGAAAGGCAGCCTGTTTGGGTTGAATGAGGCTTGCTCCAGAGGCCCAGTAGATATCCAGTAGAAAACTCTTTAAGGGACAGAACAGTGAGCCAGATTCTCAGAGACAGGTGCCTGACACAGCAGAGCCCCCAACTCCATAATTCTGTGACTAAAATTTACACAGATAATGTCCCAAGCTTCTGGTATTCTGGCTAGACTCCACCCCCACAGTTACCTGACTATAGTCAGGTATGCTTCTCCCCACAGATACCTTACAACAGCAAGGTAGTCCATCACAGTATTAAAGGGGCTGTTGGCCCCTCCTCTCTCTCTAAGCTCTTACCTTTCTTACTCTCATCTCTAGTCCTCCTTCTCTCTCTCCCTTCCCCCTGTCTCCACATGGTCATGGCTGAACTCTCTCCCTCTTTTTTTTTACCTTCTCTCTTTCTCTCTGACTTTCTACAATAAAGCTCTAAAACCAAAGAATCTCTCAACTCATCAAGGCCTGCCCTGCATGAATAATGGGATATGCTTTCCCCTAATGAGCCGAGTCTAACCTCCTGAAGGAAGGCTTTCCAGCACTCCAGTCATGGACTGGACGAAGGACACTTGCTGACATGGGAACCACCCAGCTCCCACTCTCTCCCTGCCCTCTCTTCCCTTCATCCCTGGGGATGACCAAGCCATTACCAGGGGTCTCCATTTTGTTCTCAGCTCTTCAGTGGTGTCCAGCAGTGTCTAGAATGCCCAAGACTGAGAACCTGTTATCTCTGACCTCTGTGAGGCCCAGAGACCTTGGAGTGACCCTTGTCCACACCCTGGTAATGTAATTTCCATGGCTTCCCACAGCCAGATACCCACCTGGGTTTACATAGAAAGCATGTGGGAGTTCTCCTGAATCTTCCCACCCAGAGCACCGGAACTCTGGAGGGACATGGGTTTTCTCACAATCCCTTTATTACCCCAGGCCAACTGCCACACAACAATGCAGCGAGGGAACTTGCAGATTCTACCTCCAATAGAAAGACAGCATCAAGTGGAGGGATGGGGTTGCCACCCCACAGTCAAAAATTCTGACCCATAATTGTTCCTGCCTAAAGAATGTCAGGGACAAAAGTGAAGGGACTTGGGGAAAAGAGGTCCAGTGAACAGCCCAAATTGGGATCTAGTTCAAGGGGAGGTACAAAAGCCTCACACTATTCCTGATACTATGGTGTGCTTAGAGACAGGAGATTAGCATGGCAGCCCTCTGATAGACCCAACAGGCAGCTGAAGGATTCAGATGCAGATACTTACACCCAACCAATGGACAGAAGGCAGGGATCCCTAGGCTTGAATTAGGTAAAGGCTAGAAGAAGATGAAGAGGAGGGTGATCCCATAGAAAGACCAGAAGTCTCAACTGACCTGGACCTCTGAGATATATCAGATACTGAGCCACCAACCAGGCAGCATACAATAGCTGAAATGAAGACCCAGACACAATACAACAGAGGACTGCCTGGTATGGCCTCAGTGGGAGATGTGCCCAAGGATGAGGTAGGTCTGGTGGGGTGAGTGTGGGGGGATAAGAACATACTCTTGAAGAAGGGGGAGGAGTAATGTTATGAGGAACTGATGTGGGTAGACCTGGAGGTGCATAAGACTGGACTGTAAAAACAGATTAAATAATGAAGAAGAAGATGATGAAAATTATAATAGTAATAAATTCCCAAGAGATGTATAGTTAATAAAATGATAAATCTGAGATATTAGGTACTATACAGATGTAACAGAGGCCTCTATATTATTACCTCCACTAACAAGGCTAAAGGATGACTGTGAAAAGAATATGAGCGCTGGAGGTAGTGGATGACTACAGGAAATATCCAGATACACTGGACAGCTGCACAAATGAACAGACAGACATTATGAAAGCAACTAAGATAAAAAAAAATCCAGCAAGAGTACACGCTCTTTTCAACAAATGGTACTGGTTTAACTGGAGGTTAACATGTAGAAGAATGCTAAATGACACATTCTTAACTTCTTTTAAAAAGCTCAAGTACAAGTGGATCAAGGACCTCCACATGAAACCAGATACACTGAAACTAATAGAGGAGAAAGTGAGGAAGAGCCTCGAACACATGGGCACAGGGGAAAGTTTCTTGAAAAGAACACCAATGGCTTATGTTCTGAGATCAAGAATCAACAAATGAGACCTCATAAAATTTGAAAGCTTCTGAAAGGCAAAGGACACTGTCAATAGGACAAAATGGAAACTCACAGATTGGGAAAAGACCTTTACCAATGCTACATCTGATAGAGGACTAATATCCAATATATACAAAGAACTCAAAAAGATAGACTCCAGAGAATCAAACATCCCTATTAAAAATGGGGCACAGAGGTAAACAAAGAATTCTCAACTAAGAAATACCAAATGACTGAGAAGCACCAAAACAAATCTTCAACATGCTTAGTCATCAGGGAAATGCAAATCAAAACAACCCTGAGACTCCACCTCATACCAGCCAGAACGGGTAAGTTCAAAAACTCAGGTAACAGCAAATGCTGTCAAGGATGTGGAGAAAGAGGAACACTATTCCATTGTTGCTGGGTTTGCATACTGGTACATCCACTCAGGAAAGCAGTCTGGCGGTTGCTCAGAAAATTGGAAATAGTATTACCTGAGTACCCAGTTGAGCATATACTCCAAATCTTTTCCAAAATATAACAAGGACACATACTTCACTATGCTCATAGCATCTTTATATATAATAGCTAGAATGTGGAAAGGACCCAGATGTCCTCATACTCATGGGAGCAAAAACAGAGACCAAGTGTGGAGCAGAGACTGAAAGAAAGGCCATCCAAAGATTGCCCCCTCTAAGGATCCATCTCATATAGTCACTAAACCCAGACACTAATGTAGATGACAAGAAGTGCATGCAGATAGGAACCTGAAATAGCTGTCTCCTGAGAGGCTCTGCCAGAGACTCAAATTCAGAGGTGGATGCTCAAAGCAAAACATTGGACTGAGCACAGGGTCCCCAATGGTTTCCTGAGTGTAGGAGTTAGAAAAAGGACTGAAGGAGCTGAAGGTGTTTGCAACCCCATAGGAAGAACAATAATATCAACTGAACAGAACCACCCCTAGATCAACTGGGGTCTAAACCCCCAATCACGAAGTAAAAATGGAGGGAATTATGGCTCCAGCTACATAAATAGCAGAAGATGGCCTTGTTGGGCATCAATGGGGGGAGAGTCCTTTGGTCCTTGGAAGGCCTGATGTCCCAGTGTGGGGAATTCAAGCGTGGGAGGCAGGAGTGAGTGGGTAGGTGAACACCCACATAGAAGTAGGACGGTGGGGGTGGAATAGGTGATTTCGAGGGGGAATGGGAAGTGCGATAACATTTGAAATGTAAATAAAGAAATTATCCAATAAAAATTTTTAAGGAAAGAGTAGATGCTGGTGATGATGTTGGAAATGGGGAACACTCTTCCATTGCTAGTGAGAGTATAAACTTGTACAATCACTCTAGAAATAATTTTGGTAATTTCTCAGAAAAGTTGAAATAATTTCACCTGCTGCTACCACTAAACTGCTCCTGAGAGTCCACCCCGAAGATGTTCCACAATAGCACAAGGACCTATGCTTCACTATGTTCATAACAGCTGTATTCATAACAGCCAGAAACTGGAAATAACCTAGGTATGCATCACCTGAAGACTAGATAAAGAAAATGTGATACATCAATAGAATAATATTCAGCCTCTAAAAACAAAGAAATAATGAATTTTTTTGGCAAAGAGTAGGAACTTGAGAATGTCATCATGAATGAGGTAATCAAGAGCCAAAAGGACCTTCATGGTGTGTACTCACTTATAAGTGAATGTCAGCCATAAAGTATCTGATTCTTATGCTACACTACACAGACCCACAGAAGGTAAACAGGAAGGAAGTCCCAAGTGAGGATATTTAGATCTCACTTAGAAGTATTAATAAAATAGTCAATGGAGGCAGATTGAGAAAGGGAATTGTGTAGAAGAAAGGATGGGGAGTGGAATGCAGGGGTTAGGATCAGATGTGAGGAGACACAGGAAAGAGGGACAGAAGGTCCAGAGAACGAATGGGAATCTGAATTTGGTGGGAGTGCATTGACGGAGGTGGGCCTCTCTAGGATATGACAGAGAACTGGGATAGGAGAGTGAATCAGGAGAATAGGGGGTTAGACTAGAGCTAATTCTCAAAACAGTGGGGATATATAGCATGAATAGGACAAATTTTATTTATTTATTTATTTATTTATTTATTTATTTATTTATTTATTTATTTTAGCCAGACAATACTGCCAGCAGAGTGACAAGAACACCAACACACCCACAAACTTTTGATACAAAATTTAACATGTACACACAAAATGCATGGACAAAGATGGAGCAAAGACTGAGGGAATGGCCACCTAATAACCAACCCAACTTGAGACCCACAACACAGGCAAGCTTCATTTCCTGACATTATTAATGAGACTGTTATGCTGGCAGACAGGAGCCTAGCATAACTGACCTCTGAGAGCTCTACCTAGCAGCTGACTGAAATAGATGCAGATACCAACAGCTAAACTTTGGACAGAGCTCAGGGACTCAAAATGAAGACTTGGGGAAAGAACTGATGGCCTCTAAGGGGATAGGAAGTACACAAAAGACCAACAGTGTCAACTAAATTTGATCCTGTGGCCTCTCAGTGACTGAAGACCTAGGCAGCCTATGTATGTACCAGATGTGCAGTTTAGTTCCCTTGCGAGTCCCTCCAAAAAATGTTTCTGAAGCTGGAGAAAGATATTCACTAATCCTACGTCCTATAGAGAGCTCATATTTAAAATATATAAAGAACTCAAGAAGTTAACCTCCAAAAATCCAAATAAACCATTAAAAATGGGGTGCAGAGCTAAACAGAGAATTCACAATAGAAAAATCTTTAAGAACTGAGAAGCAATTAAAGAAATATTCTAAGTCCTTAGTCACTAGAAAAATGCAAATCAAAACAACATTGAGATTCCACTTTACATCAATCATAATGTCTATGATCAAAAACTCAACTGACAGCATATGCTAGAGAAGATTTGGAGAAAGAGGAGCACTCCTCCATTGACAGTGGGATTGAAAACTGGAATAACCAATCTAGTAATCAATCTGGCAGTTCCTCAGAAATTTGGAAATAGTTCTACCTGAAGACATAGCTATGCTATTCCTGGGCATATACCAAAAAGATTAAAAATGAGGACATCATGAAGTATTCAGGCAATTGGATGAACTAGAAAGTATCAACCTGAGTGAGGTAACACAGACCCAAAAGAGTATCATTGTATGTACTCACTGATAAGTGGATATTAGCCAAAACCTACAGAACACTTAGGATAAAACCCACAGACCTTAAGAAGTTTGACAAGCAGAAAGGCCCATTTGAGGGTACTTCAATCCCACTTAGAAAGGGGAGTAAAATAATCATGGGAGGGAAGGATGTGAGTGGGAGAGAGGTGGGGAGAGGAAAGGAGAACAGGATATGGTATGGGGAACAGAAAAGCAGACAAATCCAGAGGGTCAGAAAGAATGAGTGGAAATATGCATCCTCTGGGGGTAGAATGTGGGCATACCTTCTAGAAAGTACAAGACACCTTGAGGTGAGAGACTCTCAAGACTCACTGGGGCTGACTTTAGCTAAAGTGCCCAACATTCGGGAAAGTGAACTAGAAGAGTCCACTTCAACTAGACAGACAGGACCTCAAGTAGAGGGATGGGGTTACCAACCCACAGTCAAAGTTTCTGACCCAGAATTGTTCCTGTATAAAAGAACTGTAGGGACAAAAATGGAGAAGAGACTGAAGGAAAATCCATTTAGTGACCAACGCAACCTTGGATCCAACTTATGGGTAGGCACCAAGGTTATATGACATTATGATGTGATTAAGACAAGGGTCTAGCATGGTTGTCATGTGAGAGGCCCTACCAGTAGTTAACTTAGACAAATGCAGGTACTTACACCCAACCATTCACTGAAGTTGGGGGACCTCGTGGTTGTATTTCGAGAGAGATAGAATAAGTTGAATGGGAGTGCAACACCATAGGAAGTCCAGCAATCTCTAATAACCCAGACCCCTGGGAGCTCCCAGAGACTGAGCCACTAACCAGATTGCATACATAGGCTGGTCTAACACTCCAGGGCACATACATAGCAGAGGACTTCCTGGTTCGGTCTCAGTGGGAGATGTGCCTAATACCACAGAAACATGAAATCCCAGAGGAAGCGGATGCTTGGTGGAGGAGGGAGAGGAGGAGCACCCTCTGGGAGGCAGGAGGGGTAGGATTGGGATGTGGAAATGTGGGAGGAGTGACCTAGAGGGGTGCAAAGCCTTCAATGTAAATTAATAAAACTATTTTAAAAATTTATCTGTATAAGTGTATGCCTATATGTGTGTATTCACTGGCATATGTGCAGTGTATAAGTGCAAAGGCTAGAAGAGAGTGGTGAGTGTTCTGGAACTAGAGATATAGGCAGCTGAGAATTGCCCTGCATTTATTCTAGGAACAATACTCCAGTCTTCAGCAAGTACAGCAAGTGTTCCTAACAATGAAACCATCTCTAGTCCCATCTAAATGTGTACATTTAAAGAAATATTTACAGCAGAAATCTCTGAGCCAAAAAAAAAAAAAAAAAGATTTCAAAAGGACCAAAGGACAAATAGAACTATAAGGAAATAGTAGCTCAATTATGTTTGGATTCTTTCAGCCATATACATTTAAACACAATGTCAAACTACATCCTTAGATCTTTGCATGTTGCTTTCTCATAATTAATCTTTACTTGAAATTATAAAATATGACATCATTTAAACATGAAATGTCAATTTACAAAAGAAAGTAATTAGAATATATATAGTAATAATGACTATGAGTTTCAGAAAATAATGTAAATATGACAAATGTTTTGTTTCAAGGGAATTAGACCTGTTGATGTATGTCATTGAAAACATGCCATGAATTATTAGATAATCTCCAAAGAGAGAAAATCAGGACAAAGGGAAAGAAGAGAAAACACATGTATTTGGGACATTAACCAACGTTTTCTATAGGGAACAATGGAAAACTGTCCACTTCAAAATTCCAGTTTAGCTGCATGATTTAACTTTAAATTGACCTTAAAATTTAAATTGATGCGTTTTTGAAAGGCCCTGATATGTTTAAGGTTGGATTGTCTCTTATATTATGATATTAATATGCTGAGAACAAAGAAAGAAAACTTTATTGTTCAATAGTGAAGTGTCTTTTAAATAGAAGGGGGCGGAGTGTCCTTCTGAGCCTCAGTTTTTATCATGACACAGATTAAAGTCACATGAGAGGAGAAATCACAACTGAGGAATTGCCTAGATTATCTTGGCCTGTGGGCATGACTATGAGGAATTATCTTTAACATAAGTTAATGCAAGGAAGCATAGCCTATGGTAGGTTGCATCAAAAAGCTACCTAAGCAGGACCTGTAATCAATCCAGAATTGCAGCTAGGAAGGAGTCTTTCCTGTAGATACTGTTCCTTGTGCTGCTTGAGTTTCTGCCATGACTTCCCTCACTGATGGACTCTGTACAGAGTATAAGCCAGATAACCCATTTTATCTCCCAGGGTGTTTGTGGTCAAAATGTTTTCCCATGAAACAGAATAGGAAACTAGAACATGCACAAATTACCTAAGAGGTATTTATTAAGTTGGAGAATATTCTAAGTTATACAAATTTTAAAGGAAACTACAAAAGTGAATCTATTAAATTCTTATTTAAACAAAATCTGTAGAGATGATAAATTGTTAAAATGTAGTAAACTTTTAATCACTATCAGGTTCAGTGACCAATGAAATAATTTATTTCCTGAAGACTCCAGATATTTGGATGATGGAGGGGTTTGTCAAAAGTGGTAGCAGTCCTTGACCCATAATTATTACACTGGGTCTCATCTCAAGGGGATGCAGTGAAGTGTCATTAAGAGGACAGTAGGAAAGTTCCATAGAGTATTTCTATTAAAAGTGGTGTACTGATCTACTTTCAAGGGAATGGCTAATATCCCAACTGATTTCACCTCAGGCCATCAGCTCAGCAGGGTTGTGGAAATGCCCCAAAAGGATAAGGGCAAATTTGTCCTGTAAGTTCTCTTGTGTATGATCACAGAAGCCCTCAGCTGCATCACTAGAGTGTAGTACTCTCTTCATCTTCTTCACTTTCTTGTTCTACAACTTCTTCAACTTCTTCACCTTCTTCCTCAGGGTTGTCTTGAATGGCTCTCTGCAGAAGCAGTCTGAGAGCACCACACTGGAATTGGCAGTGCTTAGTTGAGCCAACAAGTAAGCAAATGATAGGGTTGGCACAGCTGTTAACACAGGATAGAAGCAGAATTGTCTCATGAAAAGAATTACAAGGCATAATTAAATAAATTTCTGTTTTCCAGTATAAGAGGTAGCTGCCAATCCCAAAGGTAAAGCCACAGATCAAGAAGACCGGTACTGTAAGCACAATGGTCACAAACAGCCTGGTGACAGGAGTCTGCTGTGAACCACAGAAGATCCTGAACAGTAGGGCTTGATTGGATCAAGTGAGAACCACAAATAAAACAAGTAACCATACAAGTATGATGAGATCAAATTTCCAACACATATCCCAGTTACAAATATGATCCAGCACTCCACAAATTATCCCATCCCGAAGGCTCAACAGAAGGGACAAAACCCAGAGCAGAGTACAAATGACAGCTGATGTGTACTTTGGGCGTTGGCCATGATACCAATTGGGCCAAATGACAGACAGCCAGTACTCTGCACTAATGGCTGTGATCATGCTCACACCTGCAAGGTGAGCAAGTGTGGAGACAGTGTTGAGGAACAATATTATGTGAATGTTGATGGAATGAAAATGCACAGCTACCTTTACCAGGTAAAATACAATGTAAGGGCAGAGGAAGAGGAAGTTTGCCCCAGCCAGGTTGAGGATGTAGACAGAGAAGTCATTCCTGTGTATGTGGAAGCCCAGAAGCCACAGCACTATGGCATTTCCTGCCAGTCCAATGAAGGCAATGATAATGGAAAGCAAACTCATGGCAAGGGACATGTTATCACAAGATGAAGATTCCATGAAGTAGCTTTCGTTCCATTCTCTGAATTCAACATCCCAGTCTGGGAAGCTTGAATCCATGTTTGGGAACACTCCTGGAACCAAAAACAAGACATAAACACATGCTTTGCACTTTCTGATTCTCAAGACCACCCTGATATTTGTAAGCTGATATGGTTCAAAAGGATGGAAAATGAGCTTAAGAAATTTATCAAAACCAGTACTTCTGGAGACTTCTTTTAAAACCAGTCTGACTTTATTTGGGTTATCTACAATCCATGTCATGCATTAACATGAATGTAGTTGATGGTCCCAGTATACACCCCAACTGACACATGCTATGTGACAGAATGAAATGGGACTGTTTCAGAATGAAATAGGCTGTTTCTACAGACACGTGGTCAGTTGTATTTGCAGGGGCTAGATGAGACTAATCACTAATGTTTAGGCAAGTGGGAGGTTTGGAACTAAGCATAATGTTAAGGGATTGTTTTTTTCTAGTAACTGAGACAGAACCTCAAGTCCTTTCTCTCACAAGTTAGGGAGATAATAGCACCCCATAATTGTTCCAAAAAGGGAAGTTGAAAAGGAACAACTGCTTGTGTCATTTATGTGTGGATTCAAGGGAAGCTGTGTGAGGGCTGGTAGTGTGGCCCAAACTCAGTGTATTGGCAGGGTAATGAAAAGCTACACACAACAGTTATAAGAAAAGACATTGTTGGAGAAGACTTTGAGTTTACAAAAGCCCACACCAGACTCAGTCTCCTTTTCTATCTGTGCTTGTAACTTTTAAAAAGATATAAGCTCTCAACAAATGCTCAGAAATATGCCTGTCTACTTGTTGCTTTGCTCCCAGTGAATCCAGGCCATGGATTCATCATTTAAAACTGTAAGCAAGGCCCCAAAATGTCCATTGCCATGGTGTGTCTTCACAACAATAGAACAGTAACTAAGACAGAACCTCAAGTTCTTTCTCTCACAAGTCAGTTTTACAGAATGGTGGTTTCTTCTGTGTCTCAGTTTTTTCAAAAATCTAAAGCTAAACAAAGTCAGCAAAGACAAAGAGGCTGAATGTACATCTTTGTGTCAGTTTATGTAGGCCTGAATAGACATTAGGCCATTTTAAGCAATATTCATTAAATGTATGTTGTTCCTTATCTAAAAATAATTAGATTGCTGGTGTTCAAAACAGTAATCAAAGACATAAGTGATTATATGAGTGTGTGTCAGTTTTTGTTAGTCAATGTAGACTTTCACAGTACAAACTTATAAACCTTACTCATTAATCATATTTTTGGGAAAGTCCCATTTTACATAAACAAGAATTGAATACTAGTTATTCTATTCTGTAGCAGATATATTAATTATAAACAGGAGTTGAATCCAAGCTACATGCAAACATGCTGTAACAAACTAAGACTACTCATGTATAGAATTTTTAATCATCAACCATTTTTGTTAAATGTTTTAACCTAACTTTTTGGTACAGATTTGATGAACTTTTTAAAAATCATGCCCAATGAACTTACAAATCCCAAAGTAAAGAGAGTTAAACAATGGTTTCACAGACCCTGAGATAAAGTTTATGTTTTGACAAAATTTTTAAATATATAAAAGAATGGAGAGTGTTTACAGAGTTAAACTTCTTTAATTATACTTTGTAATTTTAAAGATAGTACAGAAAGCCAAGAAAAGGAGCATGTGATAAGCATTGGAAACCATTACTTTTAGTTGTTTTAAAGCACCTAGTGTCATGTTGGCTGTTATGGTCTACTCTTCTTCTTCCTGTCAGAGTAAGGTGGCCTATTTGTTCTAGGACAGAAACTTTGGAGGAAACTTTAAAAACCTACAAGTCCTGAGAGGGAGCATCACAATGCAACTCCAGAGCAAGTTTTTTTATACAGTAGAAAAGCATGAAACAATTTTTCAATGTTATACATGCCCTAAAGACATTTTAATGTCATTGAGAAAAAATTTAATGTTCAGGAGAGCACAGAAGGAACAAAGTGCAAAGGAAGCTTAGAGATAAGACAGGAACATAAAGAAAAGAGGGTTTACAGTTACAAGATTTTTGAGAATGCAGAAAAGAGAAATTGGCGATGAGGGCCTGGGATCATTTGTTTGTGCAGTGGCAGAAATTAATACAACCAGTGAGAATTTGGATATCTAGCGTGCCGTTTTCTGGCCATTAAGCTGTACTGAGGCCATGTTGTTTGAAGATAGCAAAATTTTAGTGAAGTCTATGAGTTCAAGGAACAAAGAGTTTCATGAAGACAGGTGCAGAGTCAACAACTCTAATTCGCAATGGGAAGAGCCCATGATTAGAGACAGAGCAAGTTCCAAAAGTGAGCTGGGAGAAAGGTAAGAAGGGAGCAACTGACAGAACAAAAATGGGATGAGAGAGACTTCAAGAGAGACAGAGAAAATTCTGCAGGTAAGCTGCAGATATGTAAGAGGAGAAGCAAAGATGGAAGAGAGAAGGGCAAATTCCATGGTCACAGGAATTTCTTTTTGTATTATATATTTTCATCATTTACAATTCAAATGCTATTTCCAAAGATCCCTATACCTTACACCCACCCTATTTCCCAACTCACCCACTCCCCTTCCTGGCCCTGACATTCCCCTGTACTGGGACATATGATCATAACAAGACCAAGGGCTTCTCCTTCCATTGATGGCTGACTAGGCCATCCTCTGCTACATATGCAACTAGAGACACATCTCTGGGGGGTCGTACTGGTTAGTTCATATTGTTCCTCCTATAGTGTTGCAGACCCCTATAGCTCTTTGGGAAATTTCTCTAGCTCCTTCATTAGGGCCCTGTGTTCTATCCAATAGATGATGTGAGCATCCACTTCTGTATTTGCCAGTCACTGGCATGGTCTCACAAGAAAGAGCTATGTCAGAGTACTGTCAGCAAACTCTTTTTGGCATATGCAATAGTGTCTGGGTTTGTGGTAGTATATGGGATGGATTTCCGGGTGGGGCAGTCTCTGGATGGTCCTTCCTTTCATCTCAGCTCCAGACTTTGGCTCTGTAACTCCTTCCATTGGTATTTTGTTCCCCATTCTAAGAATGATTAAAGTATCCACAGTTTGGTCTTCCTTCTTGAGTTTCATGTGTTTTTCAAATTGTATCTTGGATGTGTTTCTGGGCTAATATCCACTTATCAGTGAGTACATATTATGTTTGTTCTTTTGTGATAGGTTTACCTCACTCAGGATGATATCCTCCAGATACATCCATTTGCCTAAGAATTTCATGAATTCATTGTTTTTAATTGCTGAGTAGTAACTCCATTGTGGAAATGTACCACATTTTCTGTATCCATTTCTCTGTTGAGGGACATCTGGGTTCTTTCCAGCTTCTGGCTATTATAAATAAGGCTGCTATGAACATAATGGAGCATGTGTCCTTATTACAAATTGGAACATCCTCTGTGTATATGCCCAGGAGATGAATTGTTGGATCTTGTGGTATTACTATGTCCAATTTTTAGAGGAACCGCAACTGATTTCCAGACTGATTGTAACAGCTTGCAATTCTACCAACAATGGGGGAGCGTCACTCTATCTCTACATCCTCTTCAGCGTATGCTGTTACCTGAATTTTTGATCTTAGCCGTTCTGATTGGTATGAGGTAGAATCTCAAGGTTGTTTTGATTTGCATTTCCCTGATAATTAAGGATGTTCAACATTTTTTCAGGTGCTTCTCAGGCATTCCATATTCCTCAGTTGAGAATTCTTTGTTTACCTCTGTACTCCATTTTTTAATAGGGTTATTTGAATTCTCTGGAGTTCATCTTATTGAGTTCTTTATATATATTGGATATTATATCTCTATCTGATTTAGAATTGGTAAAGATCTTTCTCAATCTGTTGGAGGCCTTTTTGCTTATTGATAGTGTCTTTTGCCTTACAGAAGCTTTGCAATTTTTTGAGGTCACATTTGTAGATTCTCAATCTTACAGTACAAGTCATTGCTGTTTTATTTAGGAATTTCCCCCCTGTGTCCATATCTTCAAAGTTCTCCCCCACTTTCTCCTCTATAAGTTTCACTGTCTCTCGTTTTATATGGAGTTCTTTGATCCATTTAGACTTGAGCTTAATACAAGGAGTTAAGAATGGATCGTTCTTCTACATGATAACTGCCAGCTGTGCCAGCACCATTTGTTGAAAATGCTGTCCTTTTTCCATTGGATGGTTTTAGCTCCTTTGTCAAAGATCAAGTGGCTATCGGTGTGTAGGTTCATTTCTGGGTCTTCAAATCTCTTCCATTGTTCTACCTGTGTGTTGCTGTACCAGTACCATGAAGTTTTTATCATGATTGCTCTGTAGTATAGCTTTAGGTCAGGCATGGTGATTATATCAGAGATTCTTTATCATGGAAAAGAGTTTTTGCTATCCTAGGTTTATGTTATTCCAGATGTATTTGCAAATTGCCCTTTATAACTCAGTGAAGAACTGAGTTGGAATTTTGATGGGGATTGCATTGAATCTGTAGATTGCTTTTGGCATGATAGCCATTTTTACTATATTGATACTGCCAATCCATGAGCATGGGAGGTCTCTCCATCTTCTGAGATCTTCTTAGATTTTTTTTCTTCAGAGTCTTGAAGTTCTTATCATACAGATATTTCTCTTCCTTAGTTAGAGTCATACCAAGGCATTTTATATTATTTGTGACTATTGTGTAGAGTGTTATTTCCCTAAATTCTTTCTCAGCCTGTTTATCCTTTGTGTAGAGAAAGGCCACTGCTTTGAGTTAATTTTATATTCAGCTACTTCCCTGAAGCTGTTTATCAGGTTTAGAAGTTCTCTGGTTGACTTTTTAGGGTCACTTACATACCATCATATCATCTGCAAATAATGATATTTTGACTTCTTCCTTACCAAATTATATCCCCTTGATCTCCCTTTATTGTCGGATTGCTCTGGCTAGGACTTCAAGTACTATATTGAATAGGTAGGGAGAAAGTGGGAAGCCTTGTCTAGACCCAGATTTTTATGGGATTGCTTCTAGTTTCTCTTCATTTACTTTTGATGTTGGCTATTGGTTTGCTGTCGATTTCTTTTATTATGTTTAGGTAGGGGCCTTGAATTCCCAGTCTTTCCAAGACTTTTGTCATGAAGGGGTGTTGGATTTTGTCAAATGATTTCTCAGCATCTAACGAGATGATTATGTGGTTTTTGTNTTTGAGTTTGTTTATGTAGTGGATTACGTTGATGGATTTCCTTATATTAAACCATTTCTGCATCCCTGGGATGAAACCTACTTGGTCATGATGGATGATAATTTT
>NW_018392448.1:17325-19717 GCF_900095145.1 Mus pahari | reverse complement strand
GGTGCCAGGTCAGCCTGGGGACTGCCGCCCGAGGTCATTTTTCTTTTACATCAGAATATTATAATAAACATTGAGACATCTAATTTTCCTAATTATTCAAAACCAAATGCCAGGAAAAGTAAAAAGTCAATGTACATTGTGTAATCGTACTAGGCAATCAGTTTGCTATATGAAGTTAGTAATTTTCTATCACAGATATTAGCTATCATTTTGCAGACTAGCATCTTTTATATCACAGTTTTGGCTTAATTTCACTTCTTGTATTGAACATGCAGTGTTTTCTCATGAGAATCTCACATAATCTCTTGAATGGTCTCTGGCTGCGAACACCAAAATTTTGGATAGCATGCTGTTTTATAAGATGTTTTATATTTTCTTTCCTAGTTTTTTTTTCTTTCTTTCTTTCTTTTTTTTTTTTTTAAAAAAAACTACCTTTCCACAATGATCAGGAAGAAGTGTGGCAGCATAAGATGATTGTGAAATAAAATAACTCAGTAATTAGAAGATAGTGTTGATGAGTGAGAAAGACTTTTACTCAAGTTGTAGCATTTCAGAATGTTTGCATTGACTTCTAAGTGGTGCAAGTCAGTGCACTCAGCGTTAAAACCATTGCATTTGCCATTATGTTTTCATGAATATTTTGCTAATGCATATTTATTAAAGAACGTAGGGAAATTTTCTTTCCCTATAACTGTCTCTGAACAAATTGGGGAAGACTGTAGAATTTAAAATGTTATCTTCATACTACAACTTTCTAATAACATGTCTAAAATTTTTAATAAATTAATTTTTTATACTCTATATTGTATTCCCCATCCCTGTCCACCTTCCGACTTCTCCACATCCCATATCTACTCCCTATCCCCATGTCTCCATGTGGGTGTACCCACCCCACCCCACCTGATCTCTAAATTCCCTGGTCCCTCCAGTCTCTTGAGGGTTATGTGCATCATCTCTGAATGAACACAGACCAGAAAGTCCTCTATTGTACATGAGTTGGGGAGCTCATATCAGCTGGTGTATGCTGCCTGTTTGGTGGTCCAGTGTTTAAGAGACCTCAGGGGTCCAGATTAATTAAGACTGGTGGTCCTCCTACAGTATCACCTTTCTCCTCAACTTTTAGCCTTCACTAATTCAACCATAGGAGTCTACTGTTTCTGTCCATTGGTTGGCTGCAAATATCTCCATCTGATGATTTCAGATACTTGTTGGATCTTCCAGAGTGCAGTCATGCTAGCTCCCTTTTTGTGAGTGCTCCATAGCCTTAGAAATAGTTTCAGGCCTTGGGACCCCCCCCCCCCGAGCTGGATCCTTTGGGCCTGTCACTGAACCTTCTTTTCCTCAGGCTCCTCTCCATTTCCATCCCTGTAATTCTTTCAGACAGGAACAATTATGGGTCAGAGTTGTGACTGTAGGATGGCTCCCCTCTCCCTCATTTGATACCCTTTCTTCCTACTGTAGGTAGGCTATAAAATTTCCCTCTCCCTACTGTCTGGTATTTCATTCAAAGTCCCTACCTTTGAGTCCTGAGAGTCTCTCACCTCTCAGGTCTGTGGAGCATTCTGCAGGGTCCCATCAACTTCCTATCTCCCAAGGTTGCCTGTTTCTATTCTTTCTGCTGGCCCTCAGGGCTTCAGTCCTTTTCCCTCACACAATACCAGATCAGGTTCCCCTCTTCCCCATACTACCTCACTCCTTGCCTGTCTACTTTCCCTCTCAGGCACCCCCCTTCCTCCCTCTCCACTTGTGATTTTTTTCTTCTCCCTCCCAAGTGGAACTGAGGCATCGTCACTTGGTCAAATCAGCTTGTTGAGCTTCTTGAGTTCTGTGGACAGTATCTTGGGTATTCAGTACATTTATTAATTAATTAATTAATTTATTTATTTATTTATTTATTTATTCATTGGCTAACATCCACTTATTGGGTATTCAGTACATTTATTTATTTATTTATTTAATTATTTGTTAGTTAACAGCCATTTTTTTTGATCTTTCAAAGTAGGGATTATATTTTATTCGCCTTTATAGTTCCGCAGCCTTTCATGATTCTTCAAAAATGATACAAATTCTATAAACATGTGAAGGATGTACTGTGTAGGATAAGACATAATTTGAATTTCAAATGAATTTCAATTTCTTTTTTATTTATTTTTATTTTTTATTTATTATTATTTTCTTTTTTTTTAATTTTCTTTATTTACATTACAAATGCTGTCCCGAAAGTTACCTATACGCCCCCCTGCCCCTGCTCCCCTGCCCACCCAATCCCACTACTTGGCCCATTAAAACCATTTGTTTCTTAACTTCTGTTAGTGTCCATGTGTCTCTGTTTAGTTTCTGTTTCCAGGATCTGTCCATTGGTGAGAGTGGGGTGTTGAAATCTCCCACTATT